>NW_023493864.1:0-104529 GCF_013265735.2 Oncorhynchus mykiss | reverse complement strand
CGCAAAAATTGGACATCCAGAGTGCATCAAACATGATTTAGAGCTTGTTTATGGTAAAAAAAGAAGTTAATTTCTTCATTTCAATGTTGCAACTTGCTGAAAACTGTCCACAATGTTCATTTCATCTCAAATAAGACAGCACAGAAAAATTGGACATCCAGAGTGCATCAACCATGATTTAGAGCTTGTTTATGGAAAAAAAGAAGTTAATTTCTTCATTTCAATGTTGCAACTTGCTGAAAACTGTCCACAATGTTCATTTCATCTCAAATAGACAGCACAGAAAAATTGGACATCCAGAGTGCATCAACCATGATTTAGAGCTTGTTTATGGAAAAAAAGAAGTTAATTTCTTCATTTCAATGTTGCAACTTGCTGAAAACTGTCCACAATGTTCATTTCATCTCAAATAGACAGCACAGCAAAACTTGGACATCCAGAGTGCATCAAACATGATTTAGAGCTTGTTTATGGAAAAAAAGAAGTTAATTTCTTCATTTCAATGTTGCAACTTGCTGAAAACTGTCCACAATGTTCATTTCATCTCAAATAGACAGCACAGAAAAATTGGACATCCAGAGTGCATCAAACATGATTTAGAGCTTGTTTATGGAAAAAAAGAAGTTAATTTCTTCATTTCAATGTTGCAACTTGCTGAAAACTGTCCACAATGTTCATTTCATCTCAAATAGACAGCACAGAAAAATTGGACATCCAGAGTGCATCAAACATGATTTAGAGCTTGTTTATGGTAAAAAAAGAAGTTAATTTCTTCATTTCAATGTTGCAACTTGCTGAAAACTGTCCACAATGTTCATTTCATCTCAAATAAGACAGCACAGAAAAATTGGACATCCAGAGTGCATCAACCATGATTTAGAGCTTGTTTATGGAAAAAAAGAAGTTAATTTCTTCGTTTCATGTTGCAACTTGCTGAAAACTGTCCACAATGTTCATTTCATCTCAAATAGACAGCACAGAAAAATTGGACATCCAGAGTGCATCAACCATGATTTAGAGCTTGTTTATGGAAAAAAAGAAGTTAATTTCTTCATTTCAATGTTGCAACTTGCTGAAACTGTCCACAATGTTCATTTCATCTCAAATAGACAGCACAGCAAAACGTTGACATCCAGAGTGCATCAACCATGATTTAGAGCTTGTTTATGGAAAAAAAGAAGTTAATTTCTTCATTTCAATGTTGCAACTTGCTGAAAACTGTCCACAATGTTCATTTCATCTCAAATAGACAGCACAGAAAAATTGGACATCCAGAGTGCATCAACCATGATTTAGAGCTTGTTTATGGAAAAAAAGAAGTTAATTTCTTCATTTCAATGTTGCAACTTGCTGAAAACTGTCCACAATGTTCATTTCATCTCAAATAGACAGCACAGAAAAATTGGACATCCAGAGTGCATCAACCATGATTTAGAGCTTGTTTATGGAAAAAAAGAAGTTAATTTCTTCATTTCAATGTTGCAACTTGCTGAAAACTGTCCACAATGTTCATTTCATCTCAAATAAGACAGCACAGAAAAATTGGACATCCAGAGTGCATCAACCATGATTTAGAGCTTGTTTATGGAAAAAAAGAAGTTAATTTCTTCATTTCAATGTTGCAACTTGCTGAAAACTGTCCACAATGTTCATTTCATCTCAAATAGACAGCACAGCAAAACGTGGACATCCAGAGTGCATCAAACATGATTTAGAGCTTGTTATGGAAAAAAAAGAAGTTAATTTCTTCATTTCAATGTTGCAACTTGCTGAAAACTGTCCACAATGTTCATTTCATCTCAAATAGACAGCACAGAAAAATTGGACATCCAGAGTGCATCAACCATGATTTAGAGCTTGTTTATGGAAAAAAAGAAGTTAATTTCTTCATTTCAATGTTGCAACTTGCTGAAAACTGTCCACAATGTTCATTTCATCTCAAATAGACAGCACAGAAAAATTGGACATCCAGAGTGCATCAACCATGATTTAGAGCTTGTTTATGGAAAAAAGAAGTTAATTTCTTCATTTCAATTTGCAACTTGCTGAAAAACTGTCCACAATGTTCATTTCATCTCAAATAAGACAGCACAGAAAAATTGGACATCCAGAGTGCATCAACCATGATTTAGAGCTTGTTTATGGAAAAAAAGAAGGTTAATTTCTTCATTTCATGTTGCAACTTGCTGAACACTGTCCACAATGTTCATTTCATCTCAAATAGACAGCACAGCAAAACGTGGACATCCAGAGGTGCATCAACCATGATTTAGAGCTTGTTTATGGAAAAAAAGAAGTTAATTTCTTCATTTCAATGTTGCAACTTGCTGAAAACTGTCCACAATGTTCATTTCATCTCAAATAAGACAGCACAGAAAATTGGACATCCAGAGTGCATCAACCATGATTTAGAGCTTGTTTATGGAAAAAAAGAAGTTAATTTCTTCATTTCAATGTTGCAACTTGCTGAAAAACTGTCCACAATGTTCATTTCATCTCAAATAGACAGCACAGAAAAATTGGACATCCAGAGTGCATCAACCATGATTTAGAGCTTGTTTATGGAAAAAAAGAAGTTAATTTCTTCATTTCAATGTTGCAACTTGCTGAAAACTGTCCACAATGTTCATTTCATCTCAAATAGACAGCACAGCAAAACGTGGACATCCAGAGTGCATCAACCATGATTTAGAGCTTGTTTATGGAAAAAAAAAGAAGTTAATTTATTCTTATTCAATGTTGCAACTTGCTGAAAACTGTCCACAATGTTCATTTCATCTCAAATAGACAGCACAGCAAAAACGTGGACATCCAGAGTGCATCAACATGATTTAGAGCTTGTTTATGGAAAAAAAAGAGTTAATTTCTTCAGTTTCAATGTTGCAAACTTGCTGGAAAACTGTCCACAATGTTCATTCATCTCAAATAGACAGCACAGAAAAATTGGACATCCAGAGTGCATCAACCATGATTTAGAGCTTGTTTATGGAAAAAAAGAAGTTAATTTCTTCATTTCAATGTTGCAACTTGCTGAAAACTGTCCACAATGTTCATTTCATCTCAAATAAGACAGCACAGAAAAACTTGGACATCAGAGTGCATCAACCATGATTTAGAGCTTGTTTATGGAAAAAAGAAGTTAATTTCTTCATTTCAATGTTGCAACTTGCTGAAAACTGTTCCACAATGTTCATTTCATCTCAAATAGACAGCACAGAAAAATGGGACATCCAGAGTGCATCAACCATGATTTAGAGCTTGTTTATGGAAAAAAAGAAGTTCATTTCTTCATTTCAATGTTGCAACTTGCTGAAAACTGTCCACAATGTTCATTTCATCTCAAATAGACAGCACAGAAAAATTGGACATCCAGAGTGCATCAACCATGATTTAGAGCTTGTTTATGGAAAAAAAGAAGTTAATTTCTTCATTTCAATGTTGCAACTTGCTGAAAACTGTCCACAATGTTCATTTCATCTCAAATAGACAGCACAGAAAAATTGGACATCCAGAGTGCATCAACCATGATTTAGAGCTTGTTTATGGAAAAAAAGAAGTTAATTTCTTCATTTCAATGTTGCAACTTGCTGAAAACTGTCCACAATGTTCATTTCATCTCAAATAGACAGCACAGAAAAATTGGACATCCAGAGTGCATCAACCATGATTTAGAGCTTGTTTATGGTAAAAAAGAAGTTAATTTCTTCATTTCAATGTTGCAACTTGCTGAAAAACTGTCCACAATGTTCATTTCATCTCAAATAAGACAGCACAGAAAAATTGGACATCCAGAGTGCATCAACCATGATTTAGAGCTTGTTTATGGAAAAAAAAGAAGTTAATTTCTTCATTTCAATGTTGCAACTTGCTGAAAACTGTCCACAATGTTCATTTCATCTCAAATAGACAGCACAGAAAAATTGGACATCCAGAGTGCATCAACCATGATTTAGAGCTTGTTTATGGAAAAAAAGAAGTTAATTTCTTCATTTCAATGTTGCAACTTGCTGAAAACTGTCCACAATGTTCATTTCATCTCAAATAGACAGCACAGAAAAATTGGACATCCAGAGTGCATCAACATGATTTAGAGCTTGTTTATGGAAAAAAAGAAGTTAATTTCTTCATTTCAATGTTGCAACTTGCTGAAAACTGTCCACAATGTTCATTTCATCTCAAATAGACAGCACAGAAAAATTGGACATCCAGAGTGCATCAACCATGATTTAGAGCTTGTTTATGGAAAAAAAGAAGTTAATTTCTTCATTTCAATGTTGCAACTTGCTGAAAACTGTCCACAATGTTCATTTCATCTCAAATAGACAGCACAGAAAAATTGGACATCCAGAGTGCATCAAACATGATTTAGAGCTTGTTTATGGAAAAAAAGAAGTTAATTTCTTCATTTCAATGTTGCAACTTGCTGAAAACTGTCCACAATGTTCATTTCATCTCAAATAGACAGCACAGAAAAATTGGACATCCAGAGTGCATCAACCATGATTTAGAGCTTGTTTATGGAAAAAAAAGAAGTTAATTTCTTCATTTCAATGTTGCAACTTGCTGAAAACTGTCCACAATGTTCATTTCATCTCAAATAAGACAGCACAGAAAAATTGGACATCCAGAGTGCATCAACCATGATTTAGAGCTTGTTTATGGAAAAAAAGAAGTTAATTTCTTCATTTCAATGTTGCAACTTGCTGAAAACTGTCCACAATGTTCATTTCATCTCAAATAGACAGCACAGAAAAATTGGACATCCAGAGTGCATCAAACATGATTTAGAGCTTGTTTATGGAAAAAAAGAAGTTAATTTCTTCATTTCAATGTTGCAACTTGCTGAAAACTGTCCACAATGTTCATTTCATCTCAAATAGACAGCACAGAAAAATTGGACATCCAGAGTGCATCAACCATGATTTAGAGCTTGTTTATGGAAAAAAAGAAGTTAATTTCTTCATTTCAATGTTGCAACTTGCTGAAAACTGTCCCCAATGTTCATTTCATCTCAAATAGACAGCACAGAAAAAATTGGACATCCAGAGTGCATCAAACATGATTTAGAGCTTGTTTATGGTAAAAAAAGAAGTTAATTTCTTCATTTCAATGTTGCAACTTGCTGAAAACTGTCCACAATGTTCATTTCATCTCAAATAAGACAGCACAGAAAAATTGGACATCCAGAGTGCATCAAACCATGATTTAGAGCTTGTTTATGGAAAAAAAGAAGTTAATTTCTTCATTTCAATGGTTGCAACTTGCTGAAAACTGTCCACAATGTTCATTTCATCTCAAATAGACAGCACAGCAAAACGTGGACATCCAGAGTGCATCAACCATGATTTAGAGCTTGTTTATGGAAAAAAAGAAGTTAATTTCTTCATTTCAATGTTGCAACTTGCTGAAAACTGTCCACAATGTTCATTTCATCTCAAATAGACAGCACAGAAAAAGTGGACATCCAGAGTGCATCAACCATGATTTAGAGCTTGTTTATGGTAAAAAAGAAGTTAATTTCTTCATTTCAATGTTGCAACTTGCTGAAAACTGTCCACAATGTTCATTTCATCTCAAATAAGACAGCACAGAAAAATTGGACATCCAGAGTGCATCAACCATGATTTAGAGCTTGTTTATGGAAAAAAAGAAGTTAATTTCTTCATTTCAATGTTGCAACTTGCTGAAAACTGTCCACAATGTTCATTTCATCTCAAATAGACAGCACAGCAAAACTTGGACATCCAGAGTGCATCAAACATGATTTAGAGCTTGTTTATGGTAAAAAAAAGAAGTTAATTTCTTCATTTCAATGTTGCAACTTGCTGAAAACTGTCCACAATGTTCATTTCATCTCAAATAGACAGCACAGAAAATTGGACATCCAGAGTGCATCAACCATGATTTAGAGCTTGTTTATGGAAAAAAAGAAGTTAATTTCTTCATTTCAATGTTGCAACTTGCTGAAAACTGTCCACAATGTTCATTTCATCTCAAATAAGACAGCACAGAAAAATTGGACATCCAGAGTGCATCAACCATGATTTAGAGCTTGTTTATGGAAAAAAAAGAAGTTAATTTCTTCATTTCAATGTTGCAACTTGCTGAAAACTGTCCACAATGTTCATTTCATCTCAAATAGACAGCACAGAAAAATTGGACATCCAGAGTGCATCAACCATGATTTAGAGCTTGTTTATGGAAAAAAAGAAGTTAATTTCTTCATTTCAATGTTGCAACTTGCTGAAAACTGTCCACAATGTTCATTTCATCTCAAATAGACAGCACAGAAAAATTGGACATCCAGAGTGCATCAACCATGATTTAGAGCTTGTTTATGGAAAAAAAGAAGTTAATTTCTTCATTTCAATGTTGCAACTTGCTGAAAACTGTCCACAATGTTCATTTCATCTCAAATAGACAGCACAGAAAAATTGGACATCCAGAGTGCATCAACATGATTTAGAGCTTGTTTATGGAAAAAAAGAAGTTAATTTCTTCATTTCAATGTTGCAACTTGCTGAAAACTGTCCACAATGTTCATTTCATCTCAAATAAGACAGCACAGAAAAATTGGACATCCAGAGTGCATCAACCATGATTTAGAGCTTGTTTATGGAAAAAAAGAAGTTAATTTCTTCATTTCAATGTTGCAACTTGCTGAAAACTGTCCACAATGTTCATTTCATCTCAAATAGACAGCACAGAAAAATTGGACATCCAGAGTGCATCAACCATGATTTAGAGCTTGTTTATGGTAAAAAAAGAAGTTAATTTCTTCATTTCAATGTTGCAACTTGCTGAAAACTGTCCACAATGTTCATTTCATCTCAAATAAGACAGCACAGAAAAATTGGACATCCAGAGTGCATCAACCATGATTTAGAGCTTGTTTATGGAAAAAAGAAGTTAATTTCTTCATTTCAATGTTGCAACTTGCTGAAAACTGTCCACAATGTTCATTTCATCTCAAATAGACAGCACAGAAAACTTGGACATCCAGAGTGCATCAACCATGATTTAGAGCTTGTTTATGGAAAAAAAAGAAGTTAATTTCTTCATTTCAATGTTGCAACTTGCTGAAAACTGTCCACAATGTTCATTTCATCTCAAATAAGACAGCACAGAAAACTTGGACATCCAGAGTGCATCAACCATGATTTAGAGCTTGTTTATGGAAAAAAAGAAGTTAATTTCTTCATTTCAATGTTGCAACTTGCTGAAAACTGTCCACAATGTTCATTTCATCTCAAATAAGACAGCACAGAAAAATTGGACATCCAGAGTGCATCAACCATGATTTAGAGCTTGTTTATGGAAAAAAAGAAGTTAATTTCTTCATTTCAATGTTGCAACTTGCTGAAAACTGTCCACAATGTTCATTTCATCTCAAATAGACAGCACAGAAAAACGTGGACATCCAGAGTGCATCAACCATGATTTAGAGCTTGTTTATGGAAAAAAAGAAGTTAATTTCTTCATTTCAATGTTGCAACTTGCTGAAAACTGTCCACAATGTTCATTTCATCTCAAATAGACAGCACAGAAAAATTGGACATCCAGAGTGCATCAACCATGATTTAGAGCTTGTTTATGGAAAAAAAGAAGTTAATTTCTTCATTTCAATGTTGCAACTTGCTGAAACTGTCCACAATGTTCATTTCATCTCAAATAGACAGCACAGAAAAATTGGACATCCAGAGTGCATCAACCATGATTTAGAGCTTGTTTATGGAAAAAAAGAAGTTAATTTCTTCATTTCAATGTTGCAACTTGCTGAAAACTGTCCACAATGTTCATTTCATCTCAAATAGACAGCACAGAAAAATTGGACATCCAGAGTGCATCAACCATGATTTAGAGCTTGTTTATGGAAAAAAAGAAGTTAATTTCTTCATTTCAATGTTGCAACTTGCTGAAAACTGTCCACAATGTTCATTTCATCTCAAATAGACAGCACAGAAAAATTGGACATCCAGAGTGCATCAACCATGATTTAGAGCTTGTTTATGGTAAAAAAGAAGTTAATTTCTTCATTTCAATGTTGCAACTTGCTGAAAACTGTCCACAATGTTCATTTCATCTCAAATAGACAGCACAGAAAAATTGGACATCCAGAGTGCATCAACCATGATTTAGAGCTTGTTTATGGAAAAAAAGAAGTTAATTTCTTCATTTCAATGTTGCAACTTGCTGAAAACTGTCCACAATGTTCATTCATCTCAAATAAGACAGCACAGAAAAATTGGACATCCAGAGTGCATCAACCATGATTTAGAGCTTGTTTATGGAAAAAAAAGAAGTTAATTTCTTCATTTCAATGTTGCAACTTGCTGAAAACTGTCCACAATGTTCATTTCATCTCAAATAGACAGCACAGAAAAATTGGACATCCAGAGTGCATCAACATGATTTAGAGCTTGTTTATGGAAAAAAAGAAGTTAATTTCTTCATTTCAATGTTGCAACTTGCTGAAAACTGTCCACAATGTTCATTTCATCTCAAATAGACAGCACAGAAAAAGTGGACATCCAGAGTGCATCAACCATGATTTAGAGCTTGTTTATGGAAAAAAAGAAGTTAATTTCTTCATTTCAATGTTGCAACTTGCTGAAAACTGTCCACAATGTTCATTTCATCTCAAATAGACAGCACAGAAAAATTGGACATCCAGAGTGCATCAACCATGATTTAGAGCTTGTTTATGGAAAAAAAGAAGTTAATTTCTTCATTTCAATGTTGCAACTTGCTGAAAACTGTCCACAATGTTCATTTCATCTCAAATAGACAGCACAGAAAAATTGGACATCCAGAGTGCATCAACCATGATTTAGAGCTTGTTTATGGAAAAAAGAAGTTAATTTCTTCATTTCAATGTTGCAACTTGCTGAAAACTGTCCACAATGTTCATTTCATCTCAAATAGACAGCACAGAAAAATTGGACATCCAGAGTGCATCAACCATGATTTAGAGCTTGTTTATGGAAAAAAAGAAGTTAATTTCTTCATTTCAATGTTGCAACTTGCTGAAAACTGTCCACAATGTTCATTTCATCTCAAATAGACAGCACAGAAAAATTGGACATCCAGAGTGCATCAACCATGATTTAGAGCTTGTTTATGGTAAAAAAAGAAGTTAATTTCTTCATTTCAATGTTGCAACTTGCTGAAAACTGTCCACAATGTTCATTTCATCTCAAATAGACAGCACAGAAAAATTGGACATCCAGAGTGCATCAACCATGATTTAGAGCTTGTTTATGGTAAAAAAAGAAGTTAATTTCTTCATTTCAATGTTGCAACTTGCTGAAAACTGTCCACAATGTTCATTTCATCTCAAATAAGACAGCACAGAAAAATTGGACATCCAGAGTGCATCAACCATGATTTAGAGCTTGTTTATGGAAAAAAGAAGTTAATTTCTTCAGTTTCAATGTTGCAACTTGCTGAAAACTGTCCACAATGTTCATTTCATCTCAAATAGACAGCACAGCAAAACGTGGACATCCAGAGTGCATCAACCATGATTTAGAGCTTGTTTATGGAAAAAAAAGAAGTTAATTTCTTCGATTTCATGTTGCAACTTGCTGAAAACTGTCCACAATGTTCATTTCATCTCAAATAGACAGCACAGAAAAATTGGACATCCAGAGTGCATCAACCATGATTTAGAGCTTGTTTATGGAAAAAAAGAAGTTAATTTCTTCATTTCAATGTTGCAACTTGCTGAAAACTGTCCACAATGTTCATTTCATCTCAAATAGACAGCACAGAAAAATTGGACATCCAGAGTGCATCAACCATGATTTAGAGCTTGTTTATGGAAAAAAAGAAGTTAATTTCTTCATTTCAATGTTGCAACTTGCTGAAAACTGTCCACAATGTTCATTTCATCTCAAATAGACAGCACAGCAAAAACGTGGACATCCAGAGTGCATCAACCATGATTTAGAGCTTGTTTATGGAAAAAAAGAAGTTAATTTCTTCATTTCAATGTTGCAACTTGCTGAAAACTGTCCACAATGTTCATTTCATCTCAAATAGACAGCACAGAAAAATTGGACATCCAGAGTGCATCAACCATGATTTAGAGCTTGTTTATGGAAAAAAGAAGTTAATTTCTTCATTTCAATGTTGCAACTTGCTGAAAACTGTCCACAATGTTCATTTCATCTCAAATAGACAGCACAGAAAAATTGGACATCCAGAGTGCATCAACCATGATTTAGAGCTTGTTTATGGAAAAAAAGAAGTTAATTTCTTCATTTCAATGTTGCAACTTGCTGAAAACTGTCCACAATGTTCATTTCATCTCAAATAGACAGCACAGAAAAATTGGACATCCAGAGTGCATCAACCATGATTTAGAGCTTGTTTATGGTAAAAAAGAAGTTAATTTCTTCATTTCAATGTTGCAACTTGCTGAAAACTGTCCACAATGTTCATTTCATCTCAAATAGACAGCACAGAAAAATTGGACATCCAGAGTGCATCAACCATGATTTAGAGCTTGTTTATGGAAAAAAAGAAGTTAATTTCTTCATTTCAATGTTGCAACTTGCTGAAAACTGTCCACAATGTTCATTTCATCTCAAATAGACAGCACAGAAAAATTGGACATCCAGAGTGCATCAACCATGATTTAGAGCTTGTTTATGGAAAAAAAGAAGTTAATTTCTTCATTTCAATGTTGCAACTTGCTGAAAACTGTCCACAATGTTCATTTCATCTCAAATAGACAGCACAGAAAAATTGGACATCCAGAGTGCATCAACCATGATTTAGAGCTTGTTTATGGTAAAAAAAGAAGTTAATTTCTTCATTTCAATGTTGCAACTTGCTGAAAACTGTCCACAATGTTCATTTCATCTCAAATAGACAGCACAGAAAAATTGGACATCCAGAGTGCATCAACCATGATTTAGAGCTTGTTTATGGTAAAAAAAGAAGTTAATTTCTTCATTTCAATGTTGCAACTTGCTGAAAACTGTCCACAATGTTCATTTCATCTCAAATAAGACAGCACAGAAAAATTGGACATCCAGAGTGCATCAACCATGATTTAGAGCTTGTTTATGGAAAAAAAGAAGTTAATTTCTTCATTTCAATGTTGCAACTTGCTGAAAACTGTCCACAATGTTCATTTCATCTCAAATAGACAGCACAGAAAAATTGGACATCCAGAGTGCATCAACCATGATTTAGAGCTTGTTTATGGTAAAAAAAGAAGTTAATTTCTTCATTTCAATGTTGCAACTTGCTGAAAACTGTCCACAATGTTCATTTCATCTCAAATAGACAGCACAGAAAAATTGGACATCCAGAGTGCATCAACCATGATTTAGAGCTTGTTTATGGAAAAAAAGAAGTTAATTTCTTCATTTCAATGTTGCAACTTGCTGAAAACTGTCCACAATGTTCATTTCATCTCAAATAGACAGCACAGAAAAATTGGACATCCAGAGTGCATCAACCATGATTTAGAGCTTGTTTATGGAAAAAAAGAAGTTAATTTCTTCGTTTCATGTTGCAACTTGCTGAAAACTGTCCACAATGTTCATTTCATCTCAAATAGACAGCACAGAAAACTTGGACATCCAGAGTGCATCAACCATGATTTAGAGCTTGTTTATGGAAAAAAAGAAGTTAATTTCTTCATTTCAATGTTGCAACTTGCTGAAAACTGTCCACAATGTTCATTTCATCTCAAATAGACAGCACAGAAAAATTGGACATCCAGAGTGCATCAACCATGATTTAGAGCTTGTTTATGGAAAAAAAGAAGTTAATTTCTTCATTTCAATGTTGCAACTTGCTGAAAACTGTCCACAATGTTCATTTCATCTCAAATAGACAGCACAGAAAAATTGGACATCCAGAGTGCATCAACCATGATTTAGAGCTTGTTTATGGAAAAAAAGAAGTTAATTTCTTCATTTCAATGTTGCAACTTGCTGAAAACTGTCCACAATGTTCATTTCATCTCAAATAGACAGCACAGAAAAATTGGACATCCAGAGTGCATCAACCATGATTTAGAGCTTGTTTATGGAAAAAAAGAAGTTAATTTCTTCATTTCAATGTTGCAACTTGCTGAAAACTGTCCACAATGTTCATTTCATCTCAAATAGACAGCACAGAAAAATTGGACATCCAGAGTGCATCAACCATGATTTAGAGCTTGTTTATGGAAAAAAAGAAGTTAATTTCTTCATTTCATGTTGCAACTTGCTGAAAACTGTCCACAATGTTCATTTCATCTCAAATAGACAGCACAGCAAAACTTGGACATCCAGAGTGCATCAACCATGATTTAGAGCTTGTTTATGGAAAAAAAGAAGTTAATTTCTTCATTTCAATGTTGCAACTTGCTGAAAACTGTCCACAATGTTCATTTCATCTCAAATAGACAGCACAGAAAAATTGGACATCCAGAGTGCATCAACCATGATTTAGAGCTTGTTTATGGAAAAAAAGAAGTTAATTTCTTCATTTCAATGTTGCAACTTGCTGAAAACTGTCCACAATGTTCATTTCATCTCAAATAGACAGCACAGAAAAATTGGACATCCAGAGTGCATCAACCATGATTTAGAGCTTGTTTATGGAAAAAAAGAAGTTAATTTCTTCATTTCAATGTTGCAACTTGCTGAAAACTGTCCACAATGTTCATTTCATCTCAAATAGACAGCACAGCAAAACTTGGACATCCAGAGTGCATCAACCATGATTTAGAGCTTGTTTATGGAAAAAAAGAAGTTAATTTCTTCATTTCAATGTTGCAACTTGCTGAAAACTGTCCACAATGTTCATTTCATCTCAAATAGACAGCACAGAAAAATTGGACATCCAGAGTGCATCAACCATGATTTAGAGCTTGTTTATGGAAAAAAAAGAAGTTAATTTCTTCATTTCAATGTTGCAACTTGCTGAAAACTGTCCACAATGTTCATTTCATCTCAAATAGACAGCACAGAAAAATTGGACATCCAGAGTGCATCAACCATGATTTAGAGCTTGTTTATGGAAAAAAAGAAGTTAATTTCTTCATTTCAATGTTGCAACTTGCTGAAAACTGTCCACAATGTTCATTTCATCTCAAATAAGACAGCACAGAAAAATTGGACATCCAGAGTGCATCAACCATGATTTAGAGCTTGTTTATGGAAAAAAAGAAGTTAATTTCTTCATTTCAATGTTGCAACTTGCTGAAAACTGTCCACAATGTTCATTTCATCTCAAATAGACAGCACAGAAAAACTTGGACATCCAGAGTGCATCAACCATGATTTAGAGCTTGTTTATGGAAAAAAAGAAGTTAATTTCTTCATTTCAATGTTGCAACTTGCTGAAAACTGTCCACAATGTTCATTTCATCTCAAATAGACAGCACAGAAAAATTGGACATCCAGAGTGCATCAACCATGATTTAGAGCTTGTTTATGGAAAAAAAGAAGTTAATTTCTTCATTTCAATGTTGCAACTTGCTGAAAACTGTCCACAATGTTCATTTCATCTCAAATAGACAGCACAGAAAAATTGGACATCCAGAGTGCATCAAACCATGATTTAGAGCTTGTTTATGGAAAAAAAGAAGTTAATTTCTTCATTTCAATGTTGCAACTTGCTGAAAACTGTCCACAATGTTCATTTCATCTCAAATAGACAGCACAGAAAAATTGGACATCCAGAGTGCATCAAACATGATTTAGAGCTTGTTTATGGAAAAAAAAGAAGTTAATTTCTTCATTTCAATGTTGCAACTTGCTGAAAACTGTCCACAATGTTCATTTCATCTCAAATAGACAGCACAGAAAAATTGGACATCCAGAGTGCATCAAACATGATTTAGAGCTTGTTTATGGAAAAAAAAGAAGTTAATTTCTTCATTTCAATGTTGCAACTTGCTGAAAACTGTCCACAATGTTCATTTCATCTCAAATAAGACAGCACAGAAAAATTGGACATCCAGAGTGCATCAACCATGATTTAGAGCTTGTTTATGGAAAAAAAGAAGTTAATTTCTTCATTTCATGTTGCAACTTGCTGAAAACTGTCCACAATGTTCATTTCATCTCAAATAGACAGCACAGAAAAATTGGACATCCAGAGTGCATCAACCATGATTTAGAGCTTGTTTATGGAAAAAAAAGAAGTTAATTTCTTCATTTCAATGTTGCAACTTGCTGAAAAACTGTCCACAATGTTCATTTCATCTCAAATAGACAGCACAGAAAAAATTGGACATCCAGAGTGCATCAACCATGATTTAGAGCTTGTTTATGGAAAAAAAGAAGTTAATTTCTTCATTTCAATGTTGCAACTTGCTGAAAACTGTCCACAATGTTCATTTCATCTCAAATAGACAGCACAGCAAAACGTGGACATCCAGAGTGCATCAACCATGATTTAGAGCTTGTTTATGGAAAAAAAGAAGTTAATTTCTTCATTTCAATGTTGCAACTTGCTGAAAACTGTCCACAATGTTCATTTCATCTCAAATAGACAGCACAGCAAAAGTGGACATCCAGAGTGCATCAACCATGATTTAGAGCTTGTTTATGGAAAAAAAGAAGTTAATTTCTTCATTTCAATGTTGCAACTTGCTGAAAACTGTCCACAATGTTCATTTCATCTCAAATAGACAGCACAGAAAAATTGGACATCCAGAGTGCATCAACCATGATTTAGAGCTTGTTTATGGAAAAAAAGAAGTTAATTTCTTCAGTTCAATGTTGCAACTTGCTGAAAACTGTCCACAATGTTCATTTCATCTCAAATAGACAGCACAGCAAAAATTGGACATCCAGAGTGCATCAACCATGATTTAGAGCTTGTTTATGGAAAAAAAGAAGTTAATTTCTTCATTTCAATGTTGCAACTTGCTGAAAACTGTCCACAATGTTCATTTCATCTCAAATAGACAGCACAGCAAAAATTGGACATCCAGAGTGCATCAACCATGATTTAGAGCTTGTTTATGGAAAAAAAAGAAGTTAATTTCTTCATTTCAATGTTGCAACTTGCTGAAAACTGTCCACAATGTTCATTTCATCTCAAATAGACAGCACAGAAAAAATTGGACATCCAGAGTGCATCAAACATGATTTAGAGCTTGTTTATGGAAAAAAAGAAGTTAATTTCTTCATTTCAATGTTGCAACTTGCTGAAAACTGTCCACAATGTTCATTTCATCTCAAATAGACAGCACAGAAAAATTGGACATCCAGAGTGCATCAACATGATTTAGAGCTTGTTTATGGAAAAAAAAGAAGTTAATTTCTTCATTTCAATGTTGCAACTTGCTGAAAACTGTCCACAATGTTCATTTCATCTCAAATAAGACAGCACAGAAAAATTGGACATCCAGAGTGCATCAACCATGATTTAGAGCTTGTTTATGGAAAAAAAGAAGTTAATTTCTTCAGTTTCAATGTTGCAACTTGCTGAAAACTGTCCACAATGTTCATTTCATCTCAAATAGACAGCACAGAAAAAATTGGACATCCAGAGTGCATCAACCATGATTTAGAGCTTGTTTATGGAAAAAAAGAAGTTAATTTCTTCGTTTCATGTTGCAACTTGCTGAAAACTGTCCACAATGTTCATTTCATCTCAATAGACAGCACAGAAAAATTGGACATCCAGAGTGCATCAACCATGATTTAGAGCTTGTTTATGGAAAAAAAGAAGTTAATTTCTTCAGTTTCAATGTTGCAACTTGCTGAAAACTGTCCACAATGTTCATTTCATCTCAAATAGACAGCACAGAAAAATTGGACATCCAGAGTGCATCAACCATGATTTAGAGCTTGTTTATGGAAAAAAGAAGTTAATTTCTTCATTTCATGTTGCAACTTGCTGAAAACTGTCCACAATGTTCATTTCATCTCAAATAGACAGCACAGAAAAATTGACATCCAGAGTGCATCAACATGATTTAGAGCTTGTTTATGGAAAAAAAGAAGTTAATTTCTTCATTTCAATGTTGCAACTTGCTGAAAACTGTCCACAATGTTCATTTCATCTCAAATAGACAGCACAGAAAAATTGGACATCCAGAGTGCATCAACATGATTTAGAGCTTGTTTATGGAAAAAAGAAGTTAATTTCTTCATTTCATGTTGCAACTTGCTGAAAACTGTCCACAATGTTCATTTCATCTCAAATAGACAGCACAGAAAACTTGGACATCCAGAGTGCATCAACCATGATTTAGAGCTTGTTTATGGAAAAAAAGAAGTTAATTTCTTCATTTCACTGTTGCAACTTGCTGAAAACTGTCCACAATGTTCATTTCATCTCAAATAGACAGCACAGAAAAATTGGACATCCAGAGTGCATCAACCATGATTTAGAGCTTGTTTATGGAAAAAAAGAAGTTAATTTCTTCAGTTTCAATGTTGCAACTTGCTGAAAACTGTCCACAATGTTCATTTCATCTCAAATAGACAGCACAGCAAAACTTGGACATCCAGAGTGCATCAACCATGATTTAGAGCTTGTTATGGAAAAAAAGAAGTTAATTTCTTCATTTCAATGTTGCAACTTGCTGAAAACTGGCCACAATGTTCATTTCATCTCAAATAAGACAGCACAGAAAAATTGGACATCCAGAGTGCATCAACATGATTTAGAGCTTGTTTATGGTAAAAAAGAAGTTAATTTCTTCATTTCAATGTTGCAACTTGCTGAAAACTGTCCACAATGTTCATTTCATCTCAAATAGACAGCACAGAAAAATTGGACATCCAGAGTGCATCAAACATGATTTAGAGCTTGTTTATGGAAAAAAAGAAGTTAATTTCTTCATTTCAATGTTGCAACTTGCTGAAAACTGTCCACAATGTTCATTTCATCTCAAATAGACAGCACAGAAAAATTGGACATCCAGAGTGCATCAACCATGATTTAGAGCTTGTTTATGGAAAAAAAAGAAGTTAATTTCTTCATTTCAATGTTGCAACTTGCTGAAAACTGTCCACAATGTTCATTTCATCTCAAATAGACAGCACAGAAAAATTGGACATCCAGAGTGCATCAACCATGATTTAGAGCTTGTTTATGGAAAAAAAGAAGTTAATTTCTTCAGTTTCAATGTTGCAAACTTGCTGAAAACTGTCCACAATGTTCATTTCATCTCAAATAGACAGCACAGAAAAATTGGACATCCAGAGTGCATCAAACATGATTTAGAGCTTGTTTATGGAAAAAAAAGAAGTTAATTTCTCATTTCAATGTTGCAACTTGCTGAAAACTGTCCACAATGTTCATTTCATCTCAATAGACAGCACAGAAAAACGTGGACATCCAGAGTGCATCAACCATGATTTAGAGCTTGTTTATGGAAAAAAGAAGTTAATTTCTTCATTTCAATGTTGCAACTTGCTGAAAACTGTCCACAATGTTCATTTCATCTCAAATAAGACAGCACAGAAAAATTGGACATCCAGAGTGCATCAAACCATGATTTAGAGCTTGTTTATGGAAAAAAAGAGTTAATTTCTTCAGTTTCAATGTTGCAACTTGCTGAAAACTGTCCACAATGTTCATTTCATCTCAAATAGACAGCACAGAAAAAGTTGGACATCCAGAGTGCATCAACCATGATTTAGAGCTTGTTTATGGAAAAAAAGAAGTTAATTTCTTCATTTCAATGTTGCAACTTGCTGAAAACTGTCCACAATGTTCATTTCATCTCAAATAGACAGCACAGCAAAACTTGGACATCCAGAGTGCATCAAACATGATTTAGAGCTTGTTTATGGAAAAAAAGAAGTTAATTTCTTCATTTCAATGTTGCAACTTGCTGAAAACTGTCCACAATGTTCATTTCATCTCAAATAGACAGCACAGAAAAATTGGACATCCAGAGTGCATCAAACATGATTTAGAGCTTGTTTATGGTAAAAAAGAAGTTAATTTCTTCATTTCAATGTTGCAACTTGCTGAAAACTGTCCACAATGTTCATTTCATCTCAAATAGACAGCACAGAAAAATTGGACATCCAGAGTGCATCAACCATGATTTAGAGCTTGTTTATGGAAAAAAAAGAAGTTAATTTCTTCATTTCAATGTTGCAACTTGCTGAAAACTGTCCACAATGTTCATTTCATCTCAAATAGACAGCACAGAAAACTTGGACATCCAGAGTGCATCAACCATGATTTAGAGCTTGTTTATGGAAAAAAAGAAGTTAATTTCTTCGTTTCATGTTGCAACTTGCTGAAAACTGTCCACAATGTTCATTTCATCTCAAATAGACAGCACCGCAAAACGTGACATCCAGAGTGCATCAACCATGATTTAGAGCTTGTTTATGGAAAAAAAGAAGTTAATTTCTTCATTTCAATGTTGCAACTTGCTGAAAACTGTCCACAATGTTCATTTCATCTCAAATAAGACAGCACAGAAAAATTGGACATCCAGAGTGCATCAACCATGATTTAGAGCTTGTTTATGGAAAAAAAGAAGTTAATTTCTTCATTTCAATGTTGCAACTTGCTGAAAACTGTCCACAATGTTCATTTCATCTCAAATAGACAGCACAGCAAAACGTTGACATCCAGAGTGCATCAACCATGATTTAGAGCTTGTTTATGGAAAAAAAGAAGTTAATTTCTTCATTTCAATGTTGCAACTTGCTGAAAACTGTCCACAATGTTCATTTCATCTCAAATAGACAGCACAGAAAAATTGGACATCCAGAGTGCATCAAACATGATTTAGAGCTTGTTTATGGTAAAAAAGAAGTTAATTTCTTCATTTCAATGTTGCAACTTGCTGAAAACTGTCCACAATGTTCATTTCATCTCAAATAAGACAGCACAGAAAAATTGGACATCCAGAGTGCATCAACCATGATTTAGAGCTTGTTTATGGAAAAAAAGAAGTTAATTTCTTCATTTCAATGTTGCAACTTGCTGAAAACTGTCCACAATGTTCATTTCATCTCAAATAGACAGCACAGCAAAACGTGGACATCCAGAGTGCATCAACCATGATTTAGAGCTTGTTTATGGAAAAAAAGAAGTTAATTTCTTCATTTCAATGTTGCAACTTGCTGAAAACTGTCCACAATGTTCATTTCATCTCAAATAGACAGCACAGAAAAATTGGACATCCAGAGTGCATCAACCATGATTTAGAGCTTGTTTATGGAAAAAAAGAAGTTAATTTCTTCATGTCACATGCTTACTTACAAGTTCTTAACCAACAATGCAGTTTTAAGAAAGTACCAGATAAGAATACAAAATAAATAAAGAGGAACCGCTGTAGTGTCAATATGCGGAGGCACCGGTGTCGAGGTAATTGAAGTAATATGTACATGTAGGTTATTAGTAGTTATTAACTTCTTCAGGATCGGTGAGAATGTAGGTTTGGTTGAGCTAACGTAGGCTAATGCGGTTATCATGAGTTTGTAAGTAACAAGAACATTTTCCAGGACATATACATATCTGATATTGGCAGAAAGCTTAAATTCTTGTTAATCTAACTGCACGGTCCAATTTACAGTAGCTATTACAGTGAAAGAATACCATGTCATTGTTTAAGGAGAGTGCACAGTTTTGAACAGGAAAAGTTATTAATAAACAAAGTAGGCACATTTGGGCAGTCTTGATACAACATTTTGAACAGAAATGCAATGGTTCACTGGATCCGTCTAAAACTTTTCACACGCACTGCTGCCATCTAGTGGACAACATCTAAATTGCAGCTGGGCTGGAATAATACATAATGGCCTTTCTCTTGCATTTCAAAGATGGTACAATTTTCTTTTTTTTTTCTTTGTATTATCTTTTACCAGATCTAATGTGTTATATTCACTTACATTCCTTTCACATTTCCACAAACTGTTTCCTTGCAAATGGTACCAAGAAAATGCATATCCTTGCTTCAGGGCCTGAGCTACAGGCAGTTAGATTTGGGTATGTCATTTTAGGCGAAAATTGAAAAACAGGGCCCGATTCTTATTGAAGTGAATATGCATAGATAATAACAGGGAGTAGCAGCATCGTAGAAGGGGGGGGGGGGGGGGCAATGCAAATAGTCTAGGTTGGCATATGATTAGATGTTCAGGAGTCTTATGGCTTGGGGGTAGAAGCTGTTTAGAAGCCTCTTGGACCTAGACTTGGAGCTCCGGTACCGCTTGCTGTGTGGTAGCAGAGAGAAAAGTCTATGACTAGGGTGGCAGGAGTCTTTGACAATTTTTAGGGTCTTCCTCTGACACCGCCTGGTATAGATGTCCTGGATGGCAGGAAGCTTCGCCCCGGTGACGCACGCACTACCCTCTGTTAGGCCGAGCAGTTGCCATACCAGCCATGCAACCCGTCAGGATGGTCTCGATGGTGTAGCTGGAAAAACCTTTTAAGGATATGAGGACCCACGCCAAATCTTTTCAGTCTCCTTGACAGGGAATAGGTTTTGTTGTGCCCTATTCACAACTGTCTTGGTGAGCTTGGACCATGTTAGTTTGTTGGTGATGTCGACGCCAAGGAACATGACGCTCTCAATCTGCTCAACTACAGCCCCATCGATGAGAATGGGGGCGTGCTCTGTCCTCCTTTTCCTGTAATCCATAATCATCTCATTTGTCTTGATCACATTGAAGGAGAGGTTGTTGTCCTGGCACCACACAGTCAGGTCTCTGACCTCCTCCCTATAGGCTGTCTCATCGTTGCCGCTGATTAGGCCTACCACTGTTGTGTCATTTGCAAACGTAATGATGGTGTTGGAGTCATGCCTGGATATGCAGTCATGAGTGAACAGGGAGTACAGGAGGGGACTGAGCATGAACCCCTGATGGGCCCCTGTGTTGAGGATCAGCGTGGCGTATATGTTGTTACCTACCCTTACCACCTGGGGGCAGCCCGTCAGGAAGTACAGAATCCAGTTGCAGAGGAAGGTGTTTAGTCCCAGTGTCCTTAGCTTTGTGATGAGCTTTGAGGGCACTATGGTGTTGAACGATGAGCTGTAGTCAATGAATAGCATTCTCACATAGGTGTCTCTTTTGTCCAAGTGTGAAAGGACAATGTGGAGTGCAATGGAGATTGCATCATCTCTGGATCTGTTGGGGTGGTATGCAAATTGGAGTTGGTCTAGTGTTTCTGGGATAATGGGATAATGGTGTTGATGTGAGCCATGAACAGCCTTTCAAAGTATTTCATGGCTACAGACATGAGTGCTATGGGTTTGTAGTCATTTAGGCAGATTACCTTAGTGTTCTTGGGCACAGGGACTATGGTGGTCTACTTGAAACATGTTGATATTACAGACAGACCGGGAGAGGTTGAACATGTCAGTGAAGACACTTGCCAGTCGGTCAGCGCATGCTCTTAGTACACGTCCTGGTAATCCGTCTGGCCCTGCGACCTTGTGAAGGTCTTACTCACATCGGCTGTCATCACACAGTCGTCCGGAACAGCTGGTGCTCTCATGCATGTTTCAGTGTTACTTGCCTCGAAGCGACCATAGAAGTTATATATCTCGTCTGGTCAGCTCGTCTGGTTTATCTCGTGTCACTGGGCAGCTCTCGGCTATGCTTGTAGTCTGTAATAGTTTGCAAGCCCTGCCACATCCGACGAGCGTTGCAGCCGGTGTAGTACAATTCGATCTTAGTCCTGTCCTGGCGCTTTGCATGTTTGATGGTTCATCGGAGGACATAGCCGGAGTTCTTATAAGCATCTGGATAAGAGTCCCGCTCCTTGAAAGCGGCATCTCTACCCTTTAGCTCAGTGCAAATGTTGCCTGTAATCCATGACTTCTGGTTGGGGTATGTACAAACAGTTATTGTGGGGACGACATCATTATTGATGAGGCCAGTGACTTATGTGGTGTACTCCTCAAATGCCACCAGAAGAATCCCAGAACATATTCCAGTCTTCCACAACTATGTCCCTGACCTGTATGGAGATCTCCTTGGTCTTCACGGTGCCCCTTGCCTAGTGGTGTTGCAGACTCTGGGGCCTTTCAGAACAGGTATATATACTGAGATCCTGTGACAGATCATGTGACACTTAGATTGCACACAGGTGGACTTTATTCAACTAATTATGTCACTTCTGAAGTAATTGGTTGCACCAGACCTTATTTAGGAACTTCATAGTAAAGGGGGTGAATATATATGCACTCAACACTTTTCTGTTTTTTATTTTTAGAATTTTTTGAAACCTGTTATTATTTTCATTTCACTTCACCAATTTGGACTATTTTGTGTATGTCCATTACATGAAATCAATTTCACCTCTCTGGGATATGTGGGACATAGAGTGCTACATTCAAATAAATTACTATAAAAATCTAACTTCCATGAAATCACACATGTAAGATACCAAATTAAAGATACACTTGTTGTGAATCCAGCCAACATGTATTTTTGGCGAAAGCAAACGATGCTATTATCTGAGCATAGTAAACAAAGAGAGAAAGCATACCCTGCAGGCACGACATAAAACACAGAAATAAAAACATAAATCATGCATGTTATTATTGACGATTTTCTTCCTCTGATGTAACGATCTTCTTCCTCTGAGGAGGAGTATGAAAGATCGGACCAAAACGCAGCGTGGTAAATGTCCATTTTAATGAAATATAACTGAACACTGAATACAAAATAACCAAAGTGAAACAATGAAAATCGAAACAGTATGGTGAAACACAGACACAGAAAACAACTACCCACAGCCCATAGTGGGAAAACAGGCTGCCTAAGTATGGTTCTCAATCAGAGACAACGACTGACAGCTCCCTCTGATTGGGAACCATACCAGGCCAAACACATAGAAATCTAACACACAGAACAAAACATAGAATGCCCACATCGGATCACGCCTTGACCAAACTAAAATAGAGACATAAAAAAGGAACTAAGGACGTGACACCTTGGTCCTTTTGTTCGATTAATTCCGTTGATATATATCCAAAATATCAATTTATTTGGCGCATTTGATCCAGAAAAACACTGGTTCCAATTTTGAACTTACATTCAAAATATCTCAAAAGCTACCTGTAAACTTTGCCAAAACATTTCAAACTACTTTTATAATACAGCTTTAGGTGTATCGATAAAATTGAAGACGGGATGATCTGTGTTCAATACAGGAAGAAAACAAACTGACGCTACCTTTCTGGTCACGTGCCTCTATCTAACAGTACACTTGAAGTGACCCTCATTTTGAACAGGGCTACTTCTTCATTACACAAAGGAAAAACCTCAACCAATTTCTAAAGACTGGTGACATCCAGTGGAAGCGGTAGGAAGGTCCCTTAGAAATCTGGATTACCAATGAAAATTCATTGAAAAGAGAGTGACCTCAACAAAAACAAAATCTGAATGGTTTGTCCTCTGGGTTTCGCCTGCTACATAAGTTAGTTTGTCCTGCTATAAAAATCCTGCAGGAATGTGAAATTGACTGGCCGGTGGACTCGGGATGGCTGGGCAGTGATTCTGGGTCATCTCAATCGCTCGTTAGGGTTGATTTCAGAATGTCACTTTGGTGATGTTTTTTCACTATAGAATCATATTGCAAATGCACATGCATTGTTGTGCAACTGGTAACTCAAAAATAAAAAAAGGGTGATTTCATTATGTCCATTTGTTTATGTTTACTTACTTTTTCAAAGTCACTGTGCATTTGCAATATGTTTTAATGGGCAGGTACCATCACGAATTTGTCATGCTATAAAAATCCTGCAGGAATGTGAAATTGACTGGCCCGATGAACTCGGGATGATGCAGTGATGCAGTGATTCTGGTTCATCTCAATCGCTCGTTAGGGTAGATTTCAGAATGACGCTTTTGGTGATGGTACCTCACTGTTTAAACATATTGCAAATGGACAAGAGTCAAGTGGACAAGAGTCCATCAGTCAATTAGATATCATTCTGACACCAAACTGATACAAACTGACACCAAACCCACTTTTTCCAACTCGTTTAGTAGCCAACTATGACATACTTCAGAGCTGGCCCAAAATTCACAACGCCTTCAGTTCAAACCATAAAAAAACCATAAAACACGTAGTTACGTTCTAGCTGCGGGTCCATTTCTTATGTTATGTGTTGGCCTAGCTGAGGCGACCCCAAATCCCAAGTTTCGGCTCGATAGGTCATTTGGTGTCCGAGAAAAACCCTAATTGGTGATGAAAATCCACTATTTTCCATGACTTGCTACGGGGTCCTTGAATGAGCTATCGGACAGAAACGTTGGCGTCTGTCTATATGGGCCGAGACGTTCGCAATGCACGTAGTTCTGGATTACTTGCTAGTTGCTACATACAATGAGTTTTGGCAATGAATCATGTCAGTGTTTATAGCTAATTTGCAGAGAAACAATTGGCCATAAAGCCCGTTTTACTTCCCTTTTCTCTTTCTCCCTCGCCCAGTCATCCCAGGGAGGTCAGGGACAGTCTTATTTTTCTAATTTAGGAGCGTCAGAGCACACAATAAAGTCCCAGATGAGGAACACGGTGCAGTGGACAACACTAGGTTGACAATAATCTTGCTTTGTACTGTACATTTCCTTAGCCTTGTATTGCGTGAGAGAAACTCTTGCTGTAAACTCTACAGTAAATGTCACCTAGCTGCCAGCTTACAAGCCTGTGAGATTGCTTAGACAAAAAGGTCTAATGTCTTGGGGAAGGTTCTTCACCAACAACAAAAACTTGACTGAAATTACATTTCTGTTAAATGGATGAACTACACTTGATAAGGTTAATGTCCTTGCTTATTAACAAAGCCAAGCCAAATTGAGTTGTCTTTGACCCCTACCTACAGTACAGTTTACCTCTAGTCAAGGGGCCAGGTGGTCTGTAATTGAACTCACAAGATGAAATAACTATAAACTAAGAACTAACAGAAGAATAAACAAGTGAATATAAATAAGATTAGTGGTACCCAGACACAATAGTCGGGGCCATCCTCAGGGTACTGTCCTGATAGGGCGGCTGGAAGACAAAAGCACATGATACAACATGCAACAGCATTTCTCTCGCTACAAAGTAGCACTCTTTACGCATGGTACAATTCAGGTAGCAATATACTGAAAAAAATACAGAGACTAAGAGTGTGAATGGTACAATAGAAATCACAGAGTAGCTTAGTCTGTATATTGCAACACTGTTACTTAGTAAATTAATTCTGCCTAAGCCCAGTTTCTTTGTATACCTCATGTTGATCTAACAGTGAAATGGATTTAGGGGGAATTGTGTAGAAAGCCAGCATACATACTTGAGAATTCGAAAATTCTCCATCAAGTTTTGGCTTGTTATTGGCTAGTGTGCATTGTGCGAGTGAGAGCGAGAGAGAGAGGGGGGCACTGAGCTCTAAGTTCTTACTCTGCTGGGGTCCCTCTTTTTTAAGAGCTTCTTAGAACTGGGCTTTGCCTCTGCCTCTCCCTCATCTCCTTCTTTAGGGTCTAAAGAGAGCTGGCAGCAGAAACACCTTCAGAAATGTATAGTCATCAAAATAATTAAGCTTACTTTTCTAAACAATCTATACCATATATATAGTCTGTTCTATTCAAGGCTCCATTTCCATGTCATTTCACTAACATGCACCTGTGGAACGGTCGTTAAGACACTAACAGCTTACAGACGGTAGGCATTACGGTCACAGTTATGAAAACTTAGGACACTAAAGAGGCCTTTCTACTGACACTGACAAACACCAAAAGAAAGATGCCCAGGGACCCTGCTCATCTGCATGAATGTGCCTTAGGCATGCTGCAAGGAGGCATGAGGACTGCAGATGTGGCCAGGGCAATAAATTGCAATGTCCGTACTGTGAGACGCCTAAGACAGCGCTACAGGGAGACAGGACAGACAGCTGAACGTCCTCACAGTGGCAGACCACGTGTAATAACACCTGCACATCCAAACATCACACCTGCGGGACAGGTACAGGATGGCAACAACAACTGCCTGAGTTACACCAGGAATGCACAATCCCTCCATCAGTGCTCAGACTGTCCGCAATAGGCTGACAGAAGCTTGTAGGCATGTTGTAAGGCAGGTCCTCACCAGACATCACCGGCAACAACGTCGCCTATGGGCATAAACTCACCGTCGCTGGACCAGACAGGACTGGCAAAATCTGCTCTTCACTGACGAGTCGTGGTTTTGTCTCGGTCGGATTCGTGTTTATCGTTGAAGGAATGAGCGTTACACCGAGGCCTGTACTCTGGAGCGGGATCGATTTGGAGGTGGAGGGTCCATCATGTTCTGGGGCCGTGTGTCACATCATCGGACTGAGCTTGTCATTGCAAGAAAAACGAAAATGCATTTGTTACTGTAGACAATGTACTGGGTTTCCTAAGGGTTTCCGTTAGGAAAATATGTCACTGTATAACGTATTTCTACTCCAAGAAAGTTAAAATGCATTTGTTACTGAAGCTGTTTTACTGTAATCTCAACGCTGTGCGTGACAGGGAAGAAATCCTCCTCCCTCATGTGGTACCCTTCCTGCAGGCTCATCCTGACATGACACTCCAGCATGACAATGTCACCAGCCATACTCCTCGTTCAGTGCATGATTTCCTGCAAGACAGGAATGAAGATCGCGGATGTCAATCCCATTGAGCAGGACCTGTTGGATTGGAGGGTGAGGGCTAGGGCCATTCCCACCAGAAATGTCCGGGAACTTGCCTTGGTGGAAGAGTGGGGTAACATCTCACAGCAAGAACTGTTTCTTTTTTTGCTCAGTTTAGCATTTTTATCACTATTTTATTGACGAAAGCATACAAATGTTGATGAACAAATACTGTACAGTTATACTTGATCCGACATTTTGCAGTTGCATGTGATTTGGAGTTAGAAATTTAAAACTTTAGAGTACTTAATACATTGCAAATTGGGGGGATTTTTTTGTCACAGCCAAGATGTTAGGCTATCCTTTTGTAAATTAATATCTAAGGGGCATTTTTCATTCAAATCTGGTCTGTGATATTGATTTAGAAATGTAAAACCTTACAGAGAATATCTAAGGTTACCCTCTGTTTCCTACCCTCCTTAGCAATAGTCTATTGTCCTGCTAATAGCCCATCATTCTTTTGTATTCCAATGCATTGAATGAATGTATTACTTACAGCTATTTACCATTCTCATTCTCGGAGTTCATAATCTCATTTTCAAGTCTTCTGGTGGTTACAGTTTTAACCCTGGAAAGGGGTAGCACCGTAGAAAGAAACTGGCTTGTTGACAACTATGTCAATTTCATCTGTTCTCTTAGGTGTCTTTTTTTTTAGATAAAGAGCTCATTGTTTCATTGTAACTGTGTTTAAGGGTGGAGTTTGGGGTGGAGTGAGCAGTACTGGAAAGGGGTGACTCCTGGTTACAATAGGCCATAAGTATATAGCAGATCGCCGATTGTCCTCACTTTGATTATGTTGTAAGAACATACTGTAGCACCATGACCAGGATCTCTATTAATTTAAGGTGAGCAGATTAGGGCTTTCGGGAGGAATGAAAAATTGCTTGTCAATTCATAATATATTCATAAAATATGGATTCGGTACGTCGAAAATCTCTTCCCAACTATTTTGCAATCTTAAACTGGTATATATTTTTATTTATCACAATTTTATTTAACCAATTTTGGTCTTTAATACAGGGCCGACAGACAAGTTCCTTACTTTTTCCCCATTCCACTTGATAAAGGTTCCAATATACTGTATAATGCTTTTTTTTTATCAATTAATATATTTGAGTTTAACCACAATATTTGTTGTATTTCTGGTGGATTAAGCTGAATTTGCAACCAACTTTCTATGGATTGTTTAATTTAAATTAAATGTCTTTTTCACATCAGCAAAGAAGGACTCTGTGTTTCAGAAACTCACTTTATATAGGGGCTATCACTCTTTCACACTGTGGTAAATTAAACCAATTTGTTATTTAGAATGATTTATTTCTGTTTTTAGAGGGAGAGAAACCAAAAGCCCAATGTGGCTATTTTTCGAAAATCGTCAGTCCACATGTCAAGTGTAATTCCCCATTGTATTTACCCAAGTTCTCTCTTAACTCCAGGACCACTGATCGTTTTTTTGTTGTTGTTGCCTGATGCAGGACTCTAGTGCCAGAGAAAAGAGACTCTCAGACAGAAAACACCTCCATTAATTTATAAAAATATAGTCAATTTGTGCCACAGTTTAGACTACCGATAGATCAGCGTTCTAACTCCCCCTTGTGATAGTGTGGTGCAATGACAGAATGCCACCATCTACCACTAACGGTTGTGACATAAGCTCAAAACGTTTAAAGGAAGAACCACTGAGAGAGAAAGACAGCATACCATCAGAAGAGCAAACAGACACAAAAAGTGTCTCCCTGTACCTGGTAAGAGCTTTAAAAACGACCAAGAGGCGTTTTTGGTTTCCATGGTTCTATCAGACTCCTTTACATCTTTGCTTTTCTGGGAGGGCATTTTCCCAAAGCAAACCAAATAAAAACACTGATGAATGACCACTGCTAAATAATCAAATCAAATTGTATTTGTCACATGCTTACTTACAAGTTCTTAACCAACAATGCAGTTTTAAGAAAGTACCAGATAAGAATACAAAATAAATAAAGAGGAACCGCTGTAGTGTCAATATGCGGAGGCACCGGTGTCGAGGTAATTGAAGTAATATGTACATGTAGGTTATTAGTAGTTATTAAAAACTTCTTCAGGATCGGTGAGAATGTAGGTTTGGTTGAGCTAACGTAGGCTAATGCGGTTATCATGAGGTTGTAAGTAACAAGAACATTTTCCAGGACATATACATATCTGATATTGGCAGAAAGCTTAAATTCTTGTTAATCTAACTGCACGGTCCAATTTACAGTAGCTATTACAGTGAAAGAATACCATGTCATTGTTTAAGGAGAGTGCACAGTTTTGAACAGGAAAAGTTATTAATAAACAAAGTAGGCACATTTGGGCAGTCTTGATACAACATTTTGAACAGAAATGCAATGGTTCACTGGATCCGTCTAAAACTTTTCACACACACTGCTGCCATCTAGTGGACAACATCTAAATTGCAGCTGGGCTGGAATAATACATAATGGCCTTTCTCTTGCATTTCAAAGATGGTACAATTTTCTTTTTTTTTCTTTGTATTATCTTTTACCAGATCTAATGTGTTATATTCACTTACATTCCTTTCACATTTCCACAAACTGTTTCCTTGCAAATGGTACCAAGAAAATGCATATCCTTGCTTCAGGGCCTGAGCTACAGGCAGTTAGATTTGGGTATGTCATTTTAGGCGAAAATTGAAAAACAGGGCCCGATTCTTATTGAAGTGAATATGCATAGATAATAACAGGGAGTAGCAGCATCGTAGAAGGGGGAGGGGGGGGGGCAATGCAAATAGTCTAGGTTGGCATTTGATTAGATGTTCAGGAGTCTTATGGCTTGGGGGTAGAAGCTGTTTAGAAGCCTCTTGGACCTAGACTTGGAGCTCCGGTACCGCTTGCTGTGTGGTAGCAGAGAGAAAAGTCTATGACTAGGGTGGCAGGAGTCTTTGACAATTTTTAGGGTCTTCCTCTGACACCGCCTGGTATAGATGTCCTGGATGGCAGGAAGCTTCGCCCCGGTGACGCACGCACTACCCTCTGTTAGGCCGAGCAGTTGCCATACCAGCCATGCAACCCGTCAGGATGATCTCGATGGTGTAGCTGGAAAAACCTTTTAAGGATATGAGGACCCACGCCAAATCTTTTCAGTCTCCTTGACAGGGAATAGGTTTTGTCGTGCCCTATTCACAACTGTCTTGGTGAGCTTGGACCATGTTAGTTTGTTGGTGATGTCGACGCCAAGGAACATGACGCTCTCAATCTGCTCAACTACAGCCCCATCGATGAGAATGGGGGCGTGCTCTGTCCTCCTTTTCCTGTAATCCACAATCATCTCATTTGTCTTGATCACATTGAAGGAGAGGTTGTTGTCCTGGCACCACACAGTCAGGTCTCTGACCTCCTCCCTATAGGCTGTCTCATCGTTGCCGCTGATTAGGCCTACCACTGTTGTGTCATTTGCAAACGTAATGATGGTGTTGGAGTCATGCCTGGATATGCAGTCATGAGTGAACAGGGAGTACAGGAGGGGACTGAGCATGAACCCCTGATGGGCCCCTGTGTTGAGGATCAGCGTGGCGTATATGTTGTTACCTACCCTTACCACCTGGGGGCAGCCCGTCAGGAAGTACAGAATCCAGTTGCAGAGGAAGGTGTTTAGTCCCAGTGTGGTGTTGAACGATGAGCTGTAGTCAATTAATAGCATTCTCACATAGGTGTCTCTTTTGTCCAAGTGTGAAAGGACAATGTGGAGTGCAATGGAGATTGCATCATCTCTGGATCTGTTGGGGTGGTATGCAAATTGGAGTTGGTCTAGTGTTTCTGGGATAATGGGATAATGGTGTTGATGTGAGCCATGAACAGCCTTTCAAAGTATTTCATGGCTACAGACATGAGTGCTATGGGTTTGTAGTCATTTAGGCAGATTACCTTAGTGTTCTTGGGCACAGGGACTATGGTGGTCTACTTGAAACATGTTGATATTACAGACTCAGACCGGGAGAGGTTGAACATGTCAGTGAAGACACTTGCCAGTCGGTCAGCGCATGCTCTTAGTACACGTCCTGGTAATCCGTCTGGCCCTGCGACCTTGTGAAGGTCTTACTCACATCGGCTGTCATCACACAGTCGTCCGGAACAGCTGGTGCTCTCATGCATGTTTCAGTGTTACTTGCCTCGAAGCGACCATAGAAGTTATATATCTCGTCTGGTCAGCTCGTCTGGTTTATCTCGTGTCACTGGGCACTGTGTCACTGGGCAGCTCTCGGCTATGCTTGTAGTCTGTAATAGTTTGCAAGCCCTGCCACATCCGACGAGCGTTGCAGCCGGTGTAGTACAATTCGATCTTAGTCCTGTCCTGGCGCTTTGCATGTTTGATGGTTCATCGGAGGACATAGCCGGAGTTCTTATAAGCATCTGGATAAGAGTCCCGCTCCTTGAAAGCGGCATCTCTACCCTTTAGCTCAGTGCAAATGTTGCCTGTAATCCATGACTTTTTTATTTATTTATTTTTTATTTTACCTTTATTTAACCAGGCAAGTCAGTTAAGAACAAATTCTTATTTTCAATGACGGCCTGGGAACAGTGGGTTAACTGCCTGTTCAGGGGCAGAACGACAGATTTGTACCTTGTCAGCTCGGGGGTTTGAACTCGCAACCTTCCGGTTACTAGTTCAACGCTCTAACCACTAGGCTACCCTGCCGCCCCAACTTCTGGTTGGGGTATGTACAAACAGTTATTGTGGGGACGACGTCATTATTGATGAGGCCAGTGACTTATGTGGTGTACTCCTCAAATGCCACCAGAAGAATCCCAGAACATATTCCAGTCTTCCACAACTATGTCCCTGACCTGTATGGAGATCTCCTTGGTCTTCACGGTGCCCCTTGCCTAGTGGTGTTGCAGACTCTGGGGCCTTTCAGAACAGGTATATATACTGAGATCCTGTGACAGATCATGTGACACTTAGATTGCACACAGGTGGACTTTATTCAACTAATTATGTCACTTCTGAAGTAATTGGTTGCACCAGACCTTATTTAGGAACTTCATAGTAAAGGGGGTGAATATATATGCACTCAACACTTTTCTGTTTTTTATTTTTTAGAATTTTTTGAAACCTGTTATTAATTTTCATTTCACTTCACCAATTTGGACTATTTTGTGTATGTCCATTACATGAAATCAATTTCACCTCTCTGGGATATGTGGGACATAGAGTGCTACATTCAAATAAATTACTATAAAAATCTAACTTCCATGAAATCACACATGTAAGATACCAAATTAAAGATACACTTGTTGTGAATCCAGCCAACATGTATTTTTGGCGAAAGCAAACGATGCTATTATCTGAGCATAGTAAACAAAGAGAGAAAGCATACCCTGCAGGCACGACATAAAACACAGAAATAAAAACATAAATCATGCATGTTATTATTGACGATTTTCTTCCTCTGATGTAACGATCTTCTTCCTCTGAGGAGGAGTATGAAAGATCGGACCAAAACGCAGCGTGGTAAATGTCCATTTTAATGAAATATAACTGAACACTGAATACAAAATAACCAAAGTGAAACAATGAAAATCGAAACAGTATGGTGAAACACAGACACAGAAAACAACTACCCACAACCCATAGTGGGAAAACAGGCTGCCTAAGTATGGTTCTCAATCAGAGACAACGACTGACAGCTCCCTCTGATTGGGAACCATACCAGGCCAAACACATAGAAATCTAACACACAGAACAAAACATAGAATGCCCACATCGGATCACGCCTTGACCAAACTAAAATAGAGACATAAAAAAGGAACTAAGGACGTGACACCTTGGTCCTTTTGTTCGATTAATTCCGTTGATATATATCCAAAATGTCAATTTATTTGGCGCATTTGATCCAGAAAAACACTGGTTCCAATTTTGAACTTACATTCAAAATATCTCAAAAGCTACCTGTAAACTTTGCCAAAACATTTCAAACTACTTTTATAATACAGCTTTAGGTGTATCGATAAAATTGAAGACGGGATGATCTGTGTTCAATACAGGAAGAAAACAAACTGACGCTACCTTTCTGGTCACGTGCCTCTATCTAACAGTACACTTGAAGTGACCCTCATTTTGAACAGGGCTACTTCTTCATTACACAAAGGAAAAACCTCAACCAATTTCTAAAGACTGGTGACATCCAGTGGAAGCGGTAGGAAGGTCCCTTAGAAATCTGGATTACCAATGAAAATTCATTGAAAAGAGAATGACCTCAACAAAACAAAATCTGAATGGTTTGTCCTCTGGGTTTCGCCTGCTACATAAGTTAGTTTGTCCTGCTATAAAAATCCTGCAGGAATGTGAAATTGACTGGCCCGGTGGACTCGGGATGGCTGGGCAGTGATTCTGGGTCATCTCAATCGCTCGTTAGGGTTGATTTCAGAATGTCACTTTGGTGATGTTTTTTCACTATAGAATCATATTGCAAATGCACATGCATTGTTGTGCAACTGGTAACTGAAAAATAAAAAAAGGGTGATTTCATTATGTCCATTTGTTTATGTTTACTTACTTTTTCAAAGTCACTGTGCATTTGCAATATGTTTTAATGGGCAGGTACCATCACGAATTTGTCATGCTATAAAAATCCTGCAGGAATGTGAAATTGACTGGCCCGATGAACTCGGGATGATGCAGTGATGCAGTGATTCTGGTTCATCTCAATCGCTCGTTAGGGTAGATTTCAGAATGACGCTTTTGGTGATGGTACCTCACTGTTTAAACATATTGCAAATGGACAAGAGTCAAGTGGACAAGAGTCCATCAGTCAATTAGATATCATTCTGACACCAAACTGATACAAACTGACACCAAACCCACTTTTTCCAACTCGTTTAGTAGCCAACTATGACATACTTCAGAGCTGGCCCAAAATTCACAACGCCTTCAGTTCAAACCATAAAAAAAACATAAAACACGTAGTTACGTTCTAGCTGCAGGTCCATTTCTTATGTTATGTGTTGGCCTAGCTGAGGCGACCCCAAATCCCAAGTTTCGGCTCGATAGGTCATTTGGTGTCCGAGAAAAACCCTAATTGGTGATGAAAATCCACTATTTTCCATGACTTGCTACATGGTCCTTGAATGAGCTATCGGACAGAAACGTTGGGGTCTGTCTATATGGGCCGAGACGTTCGCAATGCACGTAGTCTTGCGACTCTGGGACATTTCTAAATGTCGTCATTTTCGTGATGCAAAAATGAATTGAAGGTATTGCAAATGTACGAGGCTGTTTCTCGGTCCGAGAACCTTCTATAGAACCACCTAACTCACCACGCACTATCGTCATGAGGTCTAGAACAGGATTCTACATTTTAGGAACTCTAGGTCTGACGTTTCTTTTTTAGCTCGAACAAAGCTAACTATTGCAGCCACTGTCTGTCTCTACGCACCTCAATTACGTCCCTCCTTCCAAATTGTGTTTAGTGTGATTTATTTTTCCTTTGAATTTTTTGGGGAAAAATTGGGGTATGCTTTTACAGAATCCTGAGTTTTAAGGCTTTACGTTAAGAACTGACTGATTTACACAGGGTTGAATGCACTATGTCTATCAAACTGCAGGCAGGGTATGGATATACACTTTTAGGGTGATTTTAACCACTTCCGGTTGGTCCAGGAAGCTTAGAATCAACACAGGTAGACCTCATAGTGGCCTGATGGACTGTTACCGAAGACAGGTTCATACGGCATTCATAACCCATATCGGCTTCAGGTTGAATTTAGGAGTGCAGGCAATGTATTCCTATGGGGAGAGAAGTCAATGCAAAATGTTTGATGTAAACACCTTCTTTTAAGGTTAGGCTTGCACGGATCGGGAGGACCTTAGGAACATTCCTGTGGTGGGATTTTTCTTCTCACCCTAACGGTTCTCTCACTCTCACCCAAAATCAAATGACGTTGAGGGGCAGGCTTCATTTTGGGCCTACTTTCTAATGGTCGCTGCGCCTAGACCGAGTGAGCTACGGTCAAGCGGGATATCTCGTTGAACTCGGCACGGCCTAGGGATTATGGTAATGCCATTGCCTGCTCTCTGTGTCTTTAATCACCGCACTTTATCACTCCATCCTTCCTGTGTGTGTGTGAGGGAGCTTTTCTTTGACATCTGTTGGGAGAAATGACTGATTTACAGTTCAGAAGGGTTACCTAGTCACACATATGAAGTTTTGGAGAGATGTGACTTTTTTAACCCTTCGAAACAGACAGTGTGACCCAATTAAAGGCACTTCCGGTTGGCACAGGAAGCTATAAATATACTCATATCGTGATTGGGGTATGCCTTTACATAATCCTGAGTTTTAAGTCTTTACGTTAAGAGTAAGAGTTATTTACGGAGGGTTTATTATGTGTGTGTTATTTCAGAAAATCATAGAAAAAATCACAAATCTCGCAGAGCTCCGCAGCACACTTTAAAAAGATTCGTATGAACACCCTGCAACTGGATCTGTAACCGTTGAAAAAAAACGCCTATTTGTGAACATCACCAATTTGTCATTGTTCCGATAAATGGCTGGTTCTTTTTTTATTGACACCGGAGGCTCCTTGACTTTGACCTGAAGTGGAAAAATAATTTCTCTATTTCCATTTTGGACCTTTAATCCCAGAAAAATGGCCATAACTCAAAAACCGTTGAGGCCTAGACGCCATCTTGTTCGGGGCCATTATGCCAAACCTACGCTCACCAAGTTTCGGCTTCGAAATATTTTCAGTTTTCGAGATAAGGCCCCGTCGTGATTCGTGATGTTTTGCCAAATTGCCATATGATTCCTTATGCCCTCGTGGGAATTTCCGTGACAGCGTAAATAAACTTGTTTATTTTATAAAACGGAAACCGAATGTCCGACAAAGTTAATTCGATGACTTCCCGGTAGGTCCGGCCCTACCGCACAGCCCGACGCCGACCGCGAATTTTACAAACGTTTTCGGACCGTACATTTGCAATATGGACTTTCTCACTAACCATACATGAAATGTCAAAATGTTCCCTTAAAAGGTATGTGAATTTGTGCTAAACATTGCAAGCTAAGAAATTGTGAAATACTGCATTGCGATAGCATACATCTTATTACCGATTACCGATGCCGGGTGGCAAACATGCCTAACTATGCCTGGCTGTGCCTCCCCCTATTTCTCTCTCTCCTTCGCTAACTCGCTTTTTCTTTGATATGAAAGATGCAAGAGTTTGTGTTCTTCAAGTAGATTAGTGATTAGGCTAACGTAGCTAACACTAGCTTGTAAAGTTACAAATCACTTAATCAGATAGCACATGGCTAATTACATTGATTTTCTTTGGATTGTCTAGCAAGCTAGCCAGCGTATTATGAAAGTATAATTTGCAATGTTACCACTGCTCAACTTATTTTCTGCTGTGCTGATGTTGGCTGATCCTCTTGGAAGTGAAGGGGAAAAGCGATGGAATAGCTTCAAATCAACGACCTGTCAACCCCATCAGTTGAAAGTGATGTTAGCTACCTGTTGACGCCCATAGACTGGAACAGTTGACGCATCACAATTACCCATCAAACCTAGTGGTATAAAACCTAGCAATTTTGTATTTAAACTTTTTTAACTAGGCAAGTCATTAAGGACAAAGTCTTATTTACAATTACGGCCTAAAACCGGACTAAGCCGAATTGTGCACCACCCTATGGAACTCCCAATCACGGCTGGTTGTGATACAGTCTGGATTTGAACAAGGGTGCCTTGTAGTGAAACCTCTAGCACTGAGATGCAGTGCCTTAGACCGCTGCACCACTCGGGAGCCCAGTTGGTTACATTTGTTTTTTTCCCAAATACATTTTTGCATCTGGAATATTAGAACAACTTCTAACTTCTAATAAGGTCTGTGTTTCGTGTAGTCTCCCCTGGCGTGACATTTTGATAACCATGATTTAGAAATGTTTATGGATTTTGAAGTTAATGAAGTTAATTTCTTCATTCCAACGTTGCAACTTGCTGAAAACTGTCCACAATGTTCATTTCATCTCAAATAGACAGCACAGAAAAATTGGACATCCAGAGTGCATCAACCATGATTTATAGAGCTTGTTTATGGAAAAAAATAAGTTAATTTCTGTATTCCAATGTTGCAACTTGCTGAAAACTGTCCACAATGTTCATTTCATCTCAAATAGACAGCACAGAAAAACGTGGACATCCAGAGTGCATCAACCATGATTTAGAGCTTGTTTATGGAAAAAAAGAAGTTAATTTCTTCGTTTCATGTTGCAACTTGCTGAAAACTGTCCACAATGTTCATTTCATCTCAAATAGACAGCACATAAAAATTGGACATCCTGAGTGCATCAAACATGATTTAGAGCTTGTTTATGGAAAAAAAGAAGTTAATTTCTTCGTTTCATGTTGCAACTTGCTGAAAACTGTCCACAATGTTCATTTCATCTCAAATAAGACAGCACAGAAAAATTGGACATCCAGAGTGCATCAACCATGATTTAGAGCTTGTTTATGGAAAAAAAGAAGTTAATTTCTTCATTTCATGTTGCAACTTGCTGAAAACTGTCCACAATGTTCATTTCATCTCAAATAGACAGCACCGCAAAACGTTGACATCCAGAGTGCATCAACCATGATTTAGAGCTTGTTTATGGAAAAAAAGAAGTTAATTTCTTCATTTCAATGTTGCAACTTGCTGAAAACTGTCCACAATGTTCATTTCATCTCAAATAGACAGCACAGAAAAATTGGACATCCAGAGTGCATCAAACATGATTTAGAGCTTGTTTATGGTAAAAAATAAGTTAATTTCTTCATTTCAATGTTGCAACTTGCTGAAAACTGTCCACAATGTTCATTTCATCTCAAATAAGACAGCACAGAAAAATTGGACATCCAGAGTGCATCAACCATGATTTAGAGCTTGTTTATGGAAAAAAAGAAGTTAATTTCTTCATTTCAATGTTGCAACTTGCTGAAAACTGTCCACAATGTTCATTTCATCTCAAATAGACAGCACAGCAAAACGTGGACATCCAGAGTGCATCAACCATGATTTAGAGCTTGTTTATGGAAAAAAAAAGAAGTTAATTTCTTCATTTCAATGTTGCAACTTGCTGAAAACTGTCCACAATGTTCATTTCATCTCAAATAAGACAGCACAGAAAAATTGGACATCCAGAGTGCATCAACCATGATTTAGAGCTTGTTTATGGAAAAAAAGAAGTTAATTTCTTCGTTTCAATGTTGCAACTTGCTGAAAACTGTCCACAATGTTCATTTCATCTCAAATAGACAGCACAGAAAAATTGGACATCCAGAGTGCATCAACCATGATTTTAGAGCTTGTTTATGGAAAAAAGAAGTTAATTTCTTCGTTTCAATGTTGCAACTTGCTGAAAACTGTCCACAATGTTCATTTCATCTCAAATAGACAGCACAGAAAAATTGGACATCCAGAGTGCATCAACCATGATTTAGAGCTTGTTTATGGTAAAAAAAGAAGTTAATTTCTTCATTTCAATGTTGCAACTTGCTGAAAACTGTCCACAATGTTCATTTCATCTCAAATAAGACAGCACAGAAAAATTGGACATCCAGAGTGCATCAACATGATTTAGAGCTTGTTTATGGTAAAAAAGAAGTTAATTTCTTCATTTCAATGTTGCAACTTGCTGAAAACTGTCCACAATGTTCATTTCATCTCAAATAAGACAGCACAGAAAAACTTGGACATCCAGAGTGCATCAACCATGATTTAGAGCTTGTTTATGGAAAAAAAGAAGTTTAATTTCTTCATTTCAATGTTGCAACTTGCTGAAAACTGTCCACAATGTTCATTTCATCTCAAATAGACAGCACAGAAAAATTGGACATCCAGAGTGCATCAACCATGATTTAGAGCTTGTTTATGGAAAAAAAGAAGTTAATTTCTTCATTTCAATGTTGCAACTTGCTGAAAACTGTCCACAATGTTCATTTCATCTCAAATAGACAGCACAGAAAAATTGGACATCCAGAGTGCATCAACCATGATTTAGAGCTTGTTTATGGAAAAAAAGAAGTTAATTTCTTCATTTCAATGTTGCAACTTGCTGAAAACTGTCCACAATGTTCATTTCATCTCAAATAGACAGCACAGAAAAATTGGACATCCAGAGTGCATCAAACATGATTTAGAGCTTGTTTATGGAAAAAAAGAAGTTAATTTCTTCATTTCAATGTTGCAACTTGCTGAAAACTGTCCACAATGTTCATTTCATCTCAAATAAGACAGCACAGAAAAATTGGACATCCAGAGTGCATCAACCATGATTTAGAGCTTGTTTATGGAAAAAAAGAAGTTAATTTCTTCATTTCAATGTTGCAACTTGCTGAAAACTGTCCACAATGTTCATTTCATCTCAAATAGACAGCACAGCAAAACGTGGACATCCAGAGTGCATCAACCATGATTTAGAGCTTGTTTATGGAAAAAAAGAAGTTAATTTCTTCATTTCATGTTGCAACTTGCTGAAAACTGTCCACAATGTTCATTTCATCTCAAATAGACAGCACAGAAAAATTGGACATCCAGAGTGCATCAACCATGATTTAGAGCTTGTTTATGGAAAAAAAGAAGTTAATTTCTTCATTTCAATGTTGCAACTTGCTGAAAACTGTCCACAATGTTCATTTCATCTCAAATAGACAGCACAGAAAAATTGGACATCCAGAGTGCATCAACCATGATTTAGAGCTTGTTTATGGAAAAAAAGAAGTTAATTTCTTCATTTCAATGTTGCAACTTGCTGAAAACTGTCCACAATGTTCATTTCATCTCAAATAGACAGCACAGAAAAATTGGACATCCAGAGTGCATCAACCATGATTTAGAGCTTGTTTATGGAAAAAAAGAAGTTAATTTCTTCATTTCAATGTTGCAACTTGCTGAAAACTGTCCACAATGTTCATTTCATCTCAAATAGACAGCACAGAAAACGTGGACATCCAGAGTGCATCAACCATGATTTAGAGCTTGTTTATGGAAAAAAAGAAGTTAATTTCTTCATTTCAATGTTGCAACTTGCTGAAAACTGTCCACAATGTTCATTTCATCTCAAATAGACAGCACAGAAAAATTGGACATCCAGAGTGCATCAACCATGATTTAGAGCTTGTTTATGGAAAAAAAGAAGTTAATTTCTTCATTTCAATGTTGCAACTTGCTGAAAACTGTCCACAATGTTCATTTCATCTCAAATAGACAGCACAGAAAAATTGGACATCCAGAGTGCATCAACCATGATTTAGAGCTTGTTTATGGAAAAAAAGAAGTTAATTTCTTCATTTCAATGTTGCAACTTGCTGAAAACTGTCCACAATGTTCATTTCATCTCAAATAGACAGCACAGAAAAATTGGACATCCAGAGTGCATCAACCATGATTTAGAGCTTGTTTATGGAAAAAAAGAAGTTAATTTCTTCATTTCAATGTTGCAACTTGCTGAAAACTGTCCACAATGTTCATTTCATCTCAAATAGACAGCACAGAAAAATTGGACATCCAGAGTGCATCAACCATGATTTAGAGCTTGTTTATGGAAAAAAAGAAGTTAATTTCTTCATTTCAATGTTGCAACTTGCTGAAAACTGTCCACAATGTTCATTTCATCTCAAATAGACAGCACAGAAAAATTGGACATCCAGAGTGCATCAACCATGATTTAGAGCTTGTTTATGGAAAAAAAGAAGTTAATTTCTTCATTTCAATGTTGCAACTTGCTGAAAACTGTCCACAATGTTCATTTCATCTCAAATAGACAGCACAGAAAAATTGGACATCCAGAGTGCATCAAACATGATTTAGAGCTTGTTTATGGAAAAAAAGAAGTTAATTTCTTCATTTCAATGTTGCAACTTGCTGAAAACTGTCCACAATGTTCATTTCATCTCAAATAGACAGCACAGAAAAATTGGACATCCAGAGTGCATCAACCATGATTTAGAGCTTGTTTATGGAAAAAAAGAAGTTAATTTCTTCATTTCAATGTTGCAACTTGCTGAAAACTGTCCACAATGTTCATTTCATCTCAAATAGACAGCACAGAAAAATTGGACATCCAGAGTGCATCAAACATGATTTAGAGCTTGTTTATGGAAAAAAAGAAGTTAATTTCTTCATTTCAATGTTGCAACTTGCTGAAAACTGTCCACAATGTTCATTTCATCTCAAATAGACAGCACAGAAAAATTGGACATCCAGAGTGCATCAACCATGATTTAGAGCTTGTTTATGGAAAAAAAGAAGTTAATTTCTTCATTTCAATGTTGCAACTTGCTGAAAACTGTCCACAATGTTCATTTCATCTCAAATAGACAGCACAGAAAAATTGGACATCCAGAGTGCATCAACCATGATTTAGAGCTTGTTTATGGAAAAAAAGAAGTTAATTTCTTCATTTCAATGTTGCAACTTGCTGAAAACTGTCCACAATGTTCATTTCATCTCAAATAGACAGCACAGAAAAATTGGACATCCAGAGTGCATCAACCATGATTTAGAGCTTGTTTATGGAAAAAAAGAAGTTAATTTCTTCATTTCAATGTTGCAACTTGCTGAAAACTGTCCACAATGTTCATTTCATCTCAAATAGACAGCACAGAAAAATTGGACATCCAGAGTGCATCAACCATGATTTAGAGCTTGTTTATGGAAAAAAAGAAGTTAATTTCTTCATTTCAATGTTGCAACTTGCTGAAAACTGTCCACAATGTTCATTTCATCTCAAATAGACAGCACAGAAAAATTGGACATCCAGAGTGCATCAAACATGATTTAGAGCTTGTTTATGGAAAAAAAGAAGTTAATTTCTTCATTTCAATGTTGCAACTTGCTGAAAACTGTCCACAATGTTCATTTCATCTCAAATAGACAGCACAGAAAAATTGGACATCCAGAGTGCATCAACCATGATTTAGAGCTTGTTTATGGAAAAAAAGAAGTTAATTTCTTCATTTCAATGTTGCAACTTGCTGAAAACTGTCCACAATGTTCATTTCATCTCAAATAGACAGCACAGAAAAATTGGACATCCAGAGTGCATCAACCATGATTTAGAGCTTGTTTATGGAAAAAAAGAAGTTAATTTCTTCATTTCAATGTTGCAACTTGCTGAAAACTGTCCACAATGTTCATTTCATCTCAAATAGACAGCACAGAAAAATTGGACATCCAGAGTGCATCAACATGATTTAGAGCTTGTTTATGGAAAAAAAGAAGTTAATTTCTTCATTTCAATGTTGCAACTTGCTGAAAACTGTCCACAATGTTCATTTCATCTCAAATAGACAGCACAGAAAAATTGGACATCCAGAGTGCATCAACCATGATTTAGAGCTTGTTTATGGAAAAAAAGAAGTTAATTTCTTCATTTCAATGTTGCAACTTGCTGAAAACTGTCCACAATGTTCATTTCATCTCAAATAGACAGCACAGAAAAATTGGACATCCAGAGTGCATCAACCATGATTTAGAGCTTGTTTATGGAAAAAAAGAAGTTAATTTCTTCATTTCAATGTTGCAACTTGCTGAAAACTGTCCACAATGTTCATTTCATCTCAAATAGACAGCACAGAAAAATTGGACATCCAGAGTGCATCAACCATGATTTAGAGCTTGTTTATGGAAAAAAAGAAGTTAATTTCTTCATTTCAATGTTGCAACTTGCTGAAAACTGTCCACAATGTTCATTTCATCTCAAATAGACAGCACAGAAAAATTGGACATCCAGAGTGCATCAACCATGATTTAGAGCTTGTTTATGGAAAAAAAGAAGTTAATTTCTTCATTTCAATGTTGCAACTTGCTGAAAACTGTCCACAATGTTCATTTCATCTCAAATAGACAGCACAGAAAAATTGGACATCCAGAGTGCATCAAACATGATTTAGAGCTTGTTTATGGAAAAAAAGAAGTTAATTTCTTCATTTCAATGTTGCAACTTGCTGAAAACTGTCCACAATGTTCATTTCATCTCAAATAGACAGCACAGAAAAATTGGACATCCAGAGTGCATCAACCATGATTTAGAGCTTGTTTATGGAAAAAAAGAAGTTAATTTCTTCATTTCAATGTTGCAACTTGCTGAAAACTGTCCACAATGTTCATTTCATCTCAAATAGACAGCACAGAAAAATTGGACATCCAGAGTGCATCAACCATGATTTAGAGCTTGTTTATGGAAAAAAAGAAGTTAATTTCTTCATTTCAATGTTGCAACTTGCTGAAAACTGTCCACAATGTTCATTTCATCTCAAATAGACAGCACAGAAAAATTGGACATCCAGAGTGCATCAACCATGATTTAGAGCTTGTTTATGGAAAAAAAGAAGTTAATTTCTTCATTTCAATGTTGCAACTTGCTGAAAACTGTCCACAATGTTCATTTCATCTCAAATAGACAGCACAGAAAAATTGGACATCCAGAGTGCATCAACCATGATTTAGAGCTTGTTTATGGAAAAAAAGAAGTTAATTTCTTCATTTCAATGTTGCAACTTGCTGAAAACTGTCCACAATGTTCATTTCATCTCAAATAGACAGCACAGAAAAATTGGACATCCAGAGTGCATCAACCATGATTTAGAGCTTGTTTATGGAAAAAAAGAAGTTAATTTCTTCATTTCAATGTTGCAACTTGCTGAAAACTGTCCACAATGTTCATTTCATCTCAAATAGACAGCACAGAAAAATTGGACATCCAGAGTGCATCAACCATGATTTAGAGCTTGTTTATGGAAAAAAAGAAGTTAATTTCTTCATTTCAATGTTGCAACTTGCTGAAAACTGTCCACAATGTTCATTTCATCTCAAATAGACAGCACAGAAAAATTGGACATCCAGAGTGCATCAACATGATTTAGAGCTTGTTTATGGAAAAAAAGAAGTTAATTTCTTCATTTCAATGTTGCAACTTGCTGAAAACTGTCCACAATGTTCATTTCATCTCAAATAGACAGCACAGAAAAATTGGACATCCAGAGTGCATCAACCATGATTTAGAGCTTGTTTATGGAAAAAAAGAAGTTAATTTCTTCATTTCAATGTTGCAACTTGCTGAAAACTGTCCACAATGTTCATTTCATCTCAAATAGACAGCACAGAAAAATTGGACATCCAGAGTGCATCAACCATGATTTAGAGCTTGTTTATGGAAAAAAAGAAGTTAATTTCTTCATTTCAATGTTGCAACTTGCTGAAAACTGTCCACAATGTTCATTTCATCTCAAATAGACAGCACAGAAAAATTGGACATCCAGAGTGCATCAACCATGATTTAGAGCTTGTTTATGGAAAAAAAGAAGTTAATTTCTTCATTTCAATGTTGCAACTTGCTGAAAACTGTCCACAATGTTCATTTCATCTCAAATAGACAGCACAGAAAAATTGGACATCCAGAGTGCATCAACCATGATTTAGAGCTTGTTTATGGAAAAAAAGAAGTTAATTTCTTCATTTCAATGTTGCAACTTGCTGAAAACTGTCCACAATGTTCATTTCATCTCAAATAGACAGCACAGAAAAATTGGACATCCAGAGTGCATCAACCATGATTTAGAGCTTGTTTATGGAAAAAAAGAAGTTAATTTCTTCATTTCAATGTTGCAACTTGCTGAAAACTGTCCACAATGTTCATTTCATCTCAAATAGACAGCACAGAAAAATTGGACATCCAGAGTGCATCAACCATGATTTAGAGCTTGTTTATGGAAAAAAAGAAGTTAATTTCTTCATTTCAATGTTGCAACTTGCTGAAAACTGTCCACAATGTTCATTTCATCTCAAATAGACAGCACAGAAAAATTGGACATCCAGAGTGCATCAACCATGATTTAGAGCTTGTTTATGGAAAAAAAGAAGTTAATTTCTTCATTTCAATGTTGCAACTTGCTGAAAACTGTCCACAATGTTCATTTCATCTCAAATAGACAGCACAGAAAAATTGGACATCCAGAGTGCATCAACCATGATTTAGAGCTTGTTTATGGAAAAAAAGAAGTTAATTTCTTCATTTCAATGTTGCAACTTGCTGAAAACTGTCCACAATGTTCATTTCATCTCAAATAGACAGCACAGAAAAATTGGACATCCAGAGTGCATCAACCATGATTTAGAGCTTGTTTATGGAAAAAAAGAAGTTAATTTCTTCATTTCAATGTTGCAACTTGCTGAAAACTGTCCACAATGTTCATTTCATCTCAAATAGACAGCACAGAAAAATTGGACATCCAGAGTGCATCAACCATGATTTAGAGCTTGTTTATGGAAAAAAAGAAGTTAATTTCTTCATTTCAATGTTGCAACTTGCTGAAAACTGTCCACAATGTTCATTTCATCTCAAATAGACAGCACAGAAAAATTGGACATCCAGAGTGCATCAACCATGATTTAGAGCTTGTTTATGGAAAAAAAGAAGTTAATTTCTTCATTTCAATGTTGCAACTTGCTGAAAACTGTCCACAATGTTCATTTCATCTCAAATAGACAGCACAGAAAAATTGGACATCCAGAGTGCATCAACCATGATTTAGAGCTTGTTTATGGAAAAAAAGAAGTTAATTTCTTCATTTCAATGTTGCAACTTGCTGAAAACTGTCCACAATGTTCATTTCATCTCAAATAGACAGCACAGAAAAATTGGACATCCAGAGTGCATCAACCATGATTTAGAGCTTGTTTATGGAAAAAAAGAAGTTAATTTCTTCATTTCAATGTTGCAACTTGCTGAAAACTGTCCACAATGTTCATTTCATCTCAAATAGACAGCACAGAAAAATTGGACATCCAGAGTGCATCAACCATGATTTAGAGCTTGTTTATGGAAAAAAAGAAGTTAATTTCTTCATTTCAATGTTGCAACTTGCTGAAAACTGTCCACAATGTTCATTTCATCTCAAATAGACAGCACAGAAAACGTGGACATCCAGAGTGCATCAACCATGATTTAGAGCTTGTTTATGGAAAAAAAGAAGTTAATTTCTTCATTTCAATGTTGCAACTTGCTGAAAACTGTCCACAATGTTCATTTCATCTCAAATAGACAGCACAGAAAAATTGGACATCCAGAGTGCATCAACCATGATTTAGAGCTTGTTTATGGAAAAAAAGAAGTTAATTTCTTCATTTCAATGTTGCAACTTGCTGAAAACTGTCCACAATGTTCATTTCATCTCAAATAGACAGCACAGAAAAATTGGACATCCAGAGTGCATCAACCATGATTTAGAGCTTGTTTATGGAAAAAAAGAAGTTAATTTCTTCATTTCAATGTTGCAACTTGCTGAAAACTGTCCACAATGTTCATTTCATCTCAAATAGACAGCACAGAAAAATTGGACATCCAGAGTGCATCAACCATGATTTAGAGCTTGTTTATGGAAAAAAAGAAGTTAATTTCTTCATTTCAATGTTGCAACTTGCTGAAAACTGTCCACAATGTTCATTTCATCTCAAATAGACAGCACAGAAAAATTGGACATCCAGAGTGCATCAACCATGATTTAGAGCTTGTTTATGGAAAAAAAGAAGTTAATTTCTTCATTTCAATGTTGCAACTTGCTGAAAACTGTCCACAATGTTCATTTCATCTCAAATAGACAGCACAGAAAAATTGGACATCCAGAGTGCATCAACCATGATTTAGAGCTTGTTTATGGAAAAAAAGAAGTTAATTTCTTCATTTCAATGTTGCAACTTGCTGAAAACTGTCCACAATGTTCATTTCATCTCAAATAGACAGCACAGAAAAATTGGACATCCAGAGTGCATCAACCATGATTTAGAGCTTGTTTATGGAAAAAAAGAAGTTAATTTCTTCATTTCAATGTTGCAACTTGCTGAAAACTGTCCACAATGTTCATTTCATCTCAAATAGACAGCACAGAAAAATTGGACATCCAGAGTGCATCAACCATGATTTAGAGCTTGTTTATGGAAAAAAAGAAGTTAATTTCTTCATTTCAATGTTGCAACTTGCTGAAAACTGTCCACAATGTTCATTTCATCTCAAATAGACAGCACAGAAAAATTGGACATCCAGAGTGCATCAACCATGATTTAGAGCTTGTTTATGGAAAAAAAGAAGTTAATTTCTTCATTTCAATGTTGCAACTTGCTGAAAACTGTCCACAATGTTCATTTCATCTCAAATAGACAGCACAGAAAAATTGGACATCCAGAGTGCATCAACCATGATTTAGAGCTTGTTTATGGAAAAAAAGAAGTTAATTTCTTCATTTCAATGTTGCAACTTGCTGAAAACTGTCCACAATGTTCATTTCATCTCAAATAGACAGCACAGAAAAATTGGACATCCAGAGTGCATCAACCATGATTTAGAGCTTGTTTATGGAAAAAAAGAAGTTAATTTCTTCATTTCAATGTTGCAACTTGCTGAAAACTGTCCACAATGTTCATTTCATCTCAAATAGACAGCACAGAAAAATTGGACATCCAGAGTGCATCAACCATGATTTAGAGCTTGTTTATGGAAAAAAAGAAGTTAATTTCTTCATTTCAATGTTGCAACTTGCTGAAAACTGTCCACAATGTTCATTTCATCTCAAATAGACAGCACAGAAAAATTGGACATCCAGAGTGCATCAACCATGATTTAGAGCTTGTTTATGGAAAAAAAGAAGTTAATTTCTTCATTTCAATGTTGCAACTTGCTGAAAACTGTCCACAATGTTCATTTCATCTCAAATAGACAGCACAGAAAAATTGGACATCCAGAGTGCATCAACCATGATTTAGAGCTTGTTTATGGAAAAAAAGAAGTTAATTTCTTCATTTCAATGTTGCAACTTGCTGAAAACTGTCCACAATGTTCATTTCATCTCAAATAGACAGCACAGAAAAATTGGACATCCAGAGTGCATCAACCATGATTTAGAGCTTGTTTATGGAAAAAAAGAAGTTAATTTCTTCATTTCAATGTTGCAACTTGCTGAAAACTGTCCACAATGTTCATTTCATCTCAAATAGACAGCACAGAAAAATTGGACATCCAGAGTGCATCAACCATGATTTAGAGCTTGTTTATGGAAAAAAAGAAGTTAATTTCTTCATTTCAATGTTGCAACTTGCTGAAAACTGTCCACAATGTTCATTTCATCTCAAATAGACAGCACAGAAAAATTGGACATCCAGAGTGCATCAACCATGATTTAGAGCTTGTTTATGGAAAAAAAGAAGTTAATTTCTTCATTTCAATGTTGCAACTTGCTGAAAACTGTCCACAATGTTCATTTCATCTCAAATAGACAGCACAGAAAAATTGGACATCCAGAGTGCATCAACCATGATTTAGAGCTTGTTTATGGAAAAAAAGAAGTTAATTTCTTCATTTCAATGTTGCAACTTGCTGAAAACTGTCCACAATGTTCATTTCATCTCAAATAGACAGCACAGAAAAATTGGACATCCAGAGTGCATCAACATGATTTAGAGCTTGTTTATGGAAAAAAAGAAGTTAATTTCTTCATTTCAATGTTGCAACTTGCTGAAAACTGTCCACAATGTTCATTTCATCTCAAATAGACAGCACAGAAAAATTGGACATCCAGAGTGCATCAACCATGATTTAGAGCTTGTTTATGGAAAAAAAGAAGTTAATTTCTTCATTTCAATGTTGCAACTTGCTGAAAACTGTCCACAATGTTCATTTCATCTCAAATAGACAGCACAGAAAAATTGGACATCCAGAGTGCATCAACCATGATTTAGAGCTTGTTTATGGAAAAAAAGAAGTTAATTTCTTCATTTCAATGTTGCAACTTGCTGAAAACTGTCCACAATGTTCATTTCATCTCAAATAGACAGCACAGAAAAATTGGACATCCAGAGTGCATCAACCATGATTTAGAGCTTGTTTATGGAAAAAAAGAAGTTAATTTCTTCATTTCAATGTTGCAACTTGCTGAAAACTGTCCACAATGTTCATTTCATCTCAAATAGACAGCACAGAAAAATTGGACATCCAGAGTGCATCAACCATGATTTAGAGCTTGTTTATGGAAAAAAAGAAGTTAATTTCTTCATTTCAATGTTGCAACTTGCTGAAAACTGTCCACAATGTTCATTTCATCTCAAATAGACAGCACAGAAAAATTGGACATCCAGAGTGCATCAACCATGATTTAGAGCTTGTTTATGGAAAAAAAGAAGTTAATTTCTTCATTTCAATGTTGCAACTTGCTGAAAACTGTCCACAATGTTCATTTCATCTCAAATAGACAGCACAGAAAAATTGGACATCCAGAGTGCATCAACCATGATTTAGAGCTTGTTTATGGAAAAAAAGAAGTTAATTTCTTCATTTCAATGTTGCAACTTGCTGAAAACTGTCCACAATGTTCATTTCATCTCAAATAGACAGCACAGAAAAATTGGACATCCAGAGTGCATCAACCATGATTTAGAGCTTGTTTATGGAAAAAAAGAAGTTAATTTCTTCATTTCAATGTTGCAACTTGCTGAAAACTGTCCACAATGTTCATTTCATCTCAAATAGACAGCACAGAAAAATTGGACATCCAGAGTGCATCAACCATGATTTAGAGCTTGTTTATGGAAAAAAAGAAGTTAATTTCTTCATTTCAATGTTGCAACTTGCTGAAAACTGTCCACAATGTTCATTTCATCTCAAATAGACAGCACAGAAAAATTGGACATCCAGAGTGCATCAACCATGATTTAGAGCTTGTTTATGGAAAAAAAGAAGTTAATTTCTTCATTTCAATGTTGCAACTTGCTGAAAACTGTCCACAATGTTCATTTCATCTCAAATAGACAGCACAGAAAAATTGGACATCCAGAGTGCATCAACCATGATTTAGAGCTTGTTTATGGAAAAAAAGAAGTTAATTTCTTCATTTCAATGTTGCAACTTGCTGAAAACTGTCCACAATGTTCATTTCATCTCAAATAGACAGCACAGAAAAATTGGACATCCAGAGTGCATCAACCATGATTTAGAGCTTGTTTATGGAAAAAAAGAAGTTAATTTCTTCATTTCAATGTTGCAACTTGCTGAAAACTGTCCACAATGTTCATTTCATCTCAAATAGACAGCACAGAAAAATTGGACATCCAGAGTGCATCAACCATGATTTAGAGCTTGTTTATGGAAAAAAAGAAGTTAATTTCTTCATTTCAATGTTGCAACTTGCTGAAAACTGTCCACAATGTTCATTTCATCTCAAATAGACAGCACAGAAAAATTGGACATCCAGAGTGCATCAACCATGATTTAGAGCTTGTTTATGGAAAAAAAGAAGTTAATTTCTTCATTTCAATGTTGCAACTTGCTGAAAACTGTCCACAATGTTCATTTCATCTCAAATAGACAGCACAGAAAAATTGGACATCCAGAGTGCATCAACCATGATTTAGAGCTTGTTTATGGAAAAAAAGAAGTTAATTTCTTCATTTCAATGTTGCAACTTGCTGAAAACTGTCCACAATGTTCATTTCATCTCAAATAGACAGCACAGAAAAATTGGACATCCAGAGTGCATCAACCATGATTTAGAGCTTGTTTATGGAAAAAAAGAAGTTAATTTCTTCATTTCAATGTTGCAACTTGCTGAAAACTGTCCACAATGTTCATTTCATCTCAAATAGACAGCACAGAAAAATTGGACATCCAGAGTGCATCAACCATGATTTAGAGCTTGTTTATGGAAAAAAAGAAGTTAATTTCTTCATTTCAATGTTGCAACTTGCTGAAAACTGTCCACAATGTTCATTTCATCTCAAATAGACAGCACAGAAAAATTGGACATCCAGAGTGCATCAACCATGATTTAGAGCTTGTTTATGGAAAAAAAGAAGTTAATTTCTTCATTTCAATGTTGCAACTTGCTGAAAACTGTCCACAATGTTCATTTCATCTCAAATAGACAGCACAGAAAAATTGGACATCCAGAGTGCATCAACCATGATTTAGAGCTTGTTTATGGAAAAAAAGAAGTTAATTTCTTCATTTCAATGTTGCAACTTGCTGAAAACTGTCCACAATGTTCATTTCATCTCAAATAGACAGCACAGAAAAATTGGACATCCAGAGTGCATCAACCATGATTTAGAGCTTGTTTATGGAAAAAAAGAAGTTAATTTCTTCATTTCAATGTTGCAACTTGCTGAAAACTGTCCACAATGTTCATTTCATCTCAAATAGACAGCACAGAAAAATTGGACATCCAGAGTGCATCAACCATGATTTAGAGCTTGTTTATGGAAAAAAAGAAGTTAATTTCTTCATTTCAATGTTGCAACTTGCTGAAAACTGTCCACAATGTTCATTTCATCTCAAATAGACAGCACAGAAAAATTGGACATCCAGAGTGCATCAACCATGATTTAGAGCTTGTTTATGGAAAAAAAGAAGTTAATTTCTTCATTTCAATGTTGCAACTTGCTGAAAACTGTCCACAATGTTCATTTCATCTCAAATAGACAGCACAGAAAAATTGGACATCCAGAGTGCATCAACCATGATTTAGAGCTTGTTTATGGAAAAAAAGAAGTTAATTTCTTCATTTCAATGTTGCAACTTGCTGAAAACTGTCCACAATGTTCATTTCATCTCAAATAGACAGCACAGAAAAATTGGACATCCAGAGTGCATCAACCATGATTTAGAGCTTGTTTATGGAAAAAAAGAAGTTAATTTCTTCATTTCAATGTTGCAACTTGCTGAAAACTGTCCACAATGTTCATTTCATCTCAAATAGACAGCACAGAAAAATTGGACATCCAGAGTGCATCAACCATGATTTAGAGCTTGTTTATGGAAAAAAAGAAGTTAATTTCTTCATTTCAATGTTGCAACTTGCTGAAAACTGTCCACAATGTTCATTTCATCTCAAATAGACAGCACAGAAAAATTGGACATCCAGAGTGCATCAACCATGATTTAGAGCTTGTTTATGGAAAAAAAGAAGTTAATTTCTTCATTTCAATGTTGCAACTTGCTGAAAACTGTCCACAATGTTCATTTCATCTCAAATAGACAGCACAGAAAAATTGGACATCCAGAGTGCATCAACCATGATTTAGAGCTTGTTTATGGAAAAAAAGAAGTTAATTTCTTCATTTCAATGTTGCAACTTGCTGAAAACTGTCCACAATGTTCATTTCATCTCAAATAGACAGCACAGAAAAATTGGACATCCAGAGTGCATCAACCATGATTTAGAGCTTGTTTATGGAAAAAAAGAAGTTAATTTCTTCATTTCAATGTTGCAACTTGCTGAAAACTGTCCACAATGTTCATTTCATCTCAAATAGACAGCACAGAAAAATTGGACATCCAGAGTGCATCAACCATGATTTAGAGCTTGTTTATGGAAAAAAAGAAGTTAATTTCTTCATTTCAATGTTGCAACTTGCTGAAAACTGTCCACAATGTTCATTTCATCTCAAATAGACAGCACAGAAAAATTGGACATCCAGAGTGCATCAACCATGATTTAGAGCTTGTTTATGGAAAAAAAGAAGTTAATTTCTTCATTTCAATGTTGCAACTTGCTGAAAACTGTCCACAATGTTCATTTCATCTCAAATAGACAGCACAGAAAAATTGGACATCCAGAGTGCATCAACCATGATTTAGAGCTTGTTTATGGAAAAAAAGAAGTTAATTTCTTCATTTCAATGTTGCAACTTGCTGAAAACTGTCCACAATGTTCATTTCATCTCAAATAGACAGCACAGAAAAATTGGACATCCAGAGTGCATCAACCATGATTTAGAGCTTGTTTATGGAAAAAAAGAAGTTAATTTCTTCATTTCAATGTTGCAACTTGCTGAAAACTGTCCACAATGTTCATTTCATCTCAAATAGACAGCACAGAAAAATTGGACATCCAGAGTGCATCAACCATGATTTAGAGCTTGTTTATGGAAAAAAAGAAGTTAATTTCTTCATTTCAATGTTGCAACTTGCTGAAAACTGTCCACAATGTTCATTTCATCTCAAATAGACAGCACAGAAAAATTGGACATCCAGAGTGCATCAACCATGATTTAGAGCTTGTTTATGGAAAAAAAGAAGTTAATTTCTTCATTTCAATGTTGCAACTTGCTGAAAACTGTCCACAATGTTCATTTCATCTCAAATAGACAGCACAGAAAAATTGGACATCCAGAGTGCATCAACCATGATTTAGAGCTTGTTTATGGAAAAAAAGAAGTTAATTTCTTCATTTCAATGTTGCAACTTGCTGAAAACTGTCCACAATGTTCATTTCATCTCAAATAGACAGCACAGAAAAATTGGACATCCAGAGTGCATCAACCATGATTTAGAGCTTGTTTATGGAAAAAAAGAAGTTAATTTCTTCATTTCAATGTTGCAACTTGCTGAAAACTGTCCACAATGTTCATTTCATCTCAAATAGACAGCACAGAAAAATTGGACATCCAGAGTGCATCAACCATGATTTAGAGCTTGTTTATGGAAAAAAAGAAGTTAATTTCTTCATTTCAATGTTGCAACTTGCTGAAAACTGTCCACAATGTTCATTTCATCTCAAATAGACAGCACAGAAAAATTGGACATCCAGAGTGCATCAACCATGATTTAGAGCTTGTTTATGGAAAAAAAGAAGTTAATTTCTTCATTTCAATGTTGCAACTTGCTGAAAACTGTCCACAATGTTCATTTCATCTCAAATAGACAGCACAGAAAAATTGGACATCCAGAGTGCATCAACCATGATTTAGAGCTTGTTTATGGAAAAAAAGAAGTTAATTTCTTCATTTCAATGTTGCAACTTGCTGAAAACTGTCCACAATGTTCATTTCATCTCAAATAGACAGCACAGAAAAATTGGACATCCAGAGTGCATCAACCATGATTTAGAGCTTGTTTATGGAAAAAAAGAAGTTAATTTCTTCATTTCAATGTTGCAACTTGCTGAAAACTGTCCACAATGTTCATTTCATCTCAAATAGACAGCACAGAAAAATTGGACATCCAGAGTGCATCAACCATGATTTAGAGCTTGTTTATGGAAAAAAAGAAGTTAATTTCTTCATTTCAATGTTGCAACTTGCTGAAAACTGTCCACAATGTTCATTTCATCTCAAATAGACAGCACAGAAAAATTGGACATCCAGAGTGCATCAACCATGATTTAGAGCTTGTTTATGGAAAAAAAGAAGTTAATTTCTTCATTTCAATGTTGCAACTTGCTGAAAACTGTCCACAATGTTCATTTCATCTCAAATAGACAGCACAGAAAAATTGGACATCCAGAGTGCATCAACCATGATTTAGAGCTTGTTTATGGAAAAAAAGAAGTTAATTTCTTCATTTCAATGTTGCAACTTGCTGAAAACTGTCCACAATGTTCATTTCATCTCAAATAGACAGCACAGAAAAATTGGACATCCAGAGTGCATCAACCATGATTTAGAGCTTGTTTATGGAAAAAAAGAAGTTAATTTCTTCATTTCAATGTTGCAACTTGCTGAAAACTGTCCACAATGTTCATTTCATCTCAAATAGACAGCACAGAAAAATTGGACATCCAGAGTGCATCAACCATGATTTAGAGCTTGTTTATGGAAAAAAAGAAGTTAATTTCTTCATTTCAATGTTGCAACTTGCTGAAAACTGTCCACAATGTTCATTTCATCTCAAATAGACAGCACAGAAAAATTGGACATCCAGAGTGCATCAACCATGATTTAGAGCTTGTTTATGGAAAAAAAGAAGTTAATTTCTTCATTTCAATGTTGCAACTTGCTGAAAACTGTCCACAATGTTCATTTCATCTCAAATAGACAGCACAGAAAAATTGGACATCCAGAGTGCATCAACCATGATTTAGAGCTTGTTTATGGAAAAAAAGAAGTTAATTTCTTCATTTCAATGTTGCAACTTGCTGAAAACTGTCCACAATGTTCATTTCATCTCAAATAGACAGCACAGAAAAATTGGACATCCAGAGTGCATCAACCATGATTTAGAGCTTGTTTATGGAAAAAAAGAAGTTAATTTCTTCATTTCAATGTTGCAACTTGCTGAAAACTGTCCACAATGTTCATTTCATCTCAAATAGACAGCACAGAAAAATTGGACATCCAGAGTGCATCAACCATGATTTAGAGCTTGTTTATGGAAAAAAAGAAGTTAATTTCTTCATTTCAATGTTGCAACTTGCTGAAAACTGTCCACAATGTTCATTTCATCTCAAATAGACAGCACAGAAAAATTGGACATCCAGAGTGCATCAACCATGATTTAGAGCTTGTTTATGGAAAAAAAGAAGTTAATTTCTTCATTTCAATGTTGCAACTTGCTGAAAACTGTCCACAATGTTCATTTCATCTCAAATAGACAGCACAGAAAAATTGGACATCCAGAGTGCATCAACCATGATTTAGAGCTTGTTTATGGAAAAAAAGAAGTTAATTTCTTCATTTCAATGTTGCAACTTGCTGAAAACTGTCCACAATGTTCATTTCATCTCAAATAGACAGCACAGAAAAATTGGACATCCAGAGTGCATCAACCATGATTTAGAGCTTGTTTATGGAAAAAAAGAAGTTAATTTCTTCATTTCAATGTTGCAACTTGCTGAAAACTGTCCACAATGTTCATTTCATCTCAAATAGACAGCACAGAAAAATTGGACATCCAGAGTGCATCAACCATGATTTAGAGCTTGTTTATGGAAAAAAAGAAGTTAATTTCTTCATTTCAATGTTGCAACTTGCTGAAAACTGTCCACAATGTTCATTTCATCTCAAATAGACAGCACAGAAAAATTGGACATCCAGAGTGCATCAACCATGATTTAGAGCTTGTTTATGGAAAAAAAGAAGTTAATTTCTTCATTTCAATGTTGCAACTTGCTGAAAACTGTCCACAATGTTCATTTCATCTCAAATAGACAGCACAGAAAAATTGGACATCCAGAGTGCATCAACCATGATTTAGAGCTTGTTTATGGAAAAAAAGAAGTTAATTTCTTCATTTCAATGTTGCAACTTGCTGAAAACTGTCCACAATGTTCATTTCATCTCAAATAGACAGCACAGAAAAATTGGACATCCAGAGTGCATCAACCATGATTTAGAGCTTGTTTATGGAAAAAAAGAAGTTAATTTCTTCATTTCAATGTTGCAACTTGCTGAAAACTGTCCACAATGTTCATTTCATCTCAAATAGACAGCACAGAAAAATTGGACATCCAGAGTGCATCAACCATGATTTAGAGCTTGTTTATGGAAAAAAAGAAGTTAATTTCTTCATTTCAATGTTGCAACTTGCTGAAAACTGTCCACAATGTTCATTTCATCTCAAATAGACAGCACAGAAAAATTGGACATCCAGAGTGCATCAACCATGATTTAGAGCTTGTTTATGGAAAAAAAGAAGTTAATTTCTTCATTTCAATGTTGCAACTTGCTGAAAACTGTCCACAATGTTCATTTCATCTCAAATAGACAGCACAGAAAAATTGGACATCCAGAGTGCATCAACCATGATTTAGAGCTTGTTTATGGAAAAAAAGAAGTTAATTTCTTCATTTCAATGTTGCAACTTGCTGAAAACTGTCCACAATGTTCATTTCATCTCAAATAGACAGCACAGAAAAATTGGACATCCAGAGTGCATCAACCATGATTTAGAGCTTGTTTATGGAAAAAAAGAAGTTAATTTCTTCATTTCAATGTTGCAACTTGCTGAAAACTGTCCACAATGTTCATTTCATCTCAAATAGACAGCACAGAAAAATTGGACATCCAGAGTGCATCAACCATGATTTAGAGCTTGTTTATGGAAAAAAAGAAGTTAATTTCTTCATTTCAATGTTGCAACTTGCTGAAAACTGTCCACAATGTTCATTTCATCTCAAATAGACAGCACAGAAAAATTGGACATCCAGAGTGCATCAACCATGATTTAGAGCTTGTTTATGGAAAAAAAGAAGTTAATTTCTTCATTTCAATGTTGCAACTTGCTGAAAACTGTCCACAATGTTCATTTCATCTCAAATAGACAGCACAGAAAAATTGGACATCCAGAGTGCATCAACCATGATTTAGAGCTTGTTTATGGAAAAAAAGAAGTTAATTTCTTCATTTCAATGTTGCAACTTGCTGAAAACTGTCCACAATGTTCATTTCATCTCAAATAGACAGCACAGAAAAATTGGACATCCAGAGTGCATCAACCATGATTTAGAGCTTGTTTATGGAAAAAAAGAAGTTAATTTCTTCATTTCAATGTTGCAACTTGCTGAAAACTGTCCACAATGTTCATTTCATCTCAAATAGACAGCACAGAAAAATTGGACATCCAGAGTGCATCAACCATGATTTAGAGCTTGTTTATGGAAAAAAAGAAGTTAATTTCTTCATTTCAATGTTGCAACTTGCTGAAAACTGTCCACAATGTTCATTTCATCTCAAATAGACAGCACAGAAAAATTGGACATCCAGAGTGCATCAACCATGATTTAGAGCTTGTTTATGGAAAAAAAGAAGTTAATTTCTTCATTTCAATGTTGCAACTTGCTGAAAACTGTCCACAATGTTCATTTCATCTCAAATAGACAGCACAGAAAAATTGGACATCCAGAGTGCATCAACCATGATTTAGAGCTTGTTTATGGAAAAAAAGAAGTTAATTTCTTCATTTCAATGTTGCAACTTGCTGAAAACTGTCCACAATGTTCATTTCATCTCAAATAGACAGCACAGAAAAATTGGACATCCAGAGTGCATCAACCATGATTTAGAGCTTGTTTATGGAAAAAAAGAAGTTAATTTCTTCATTTCAATGTTGCAACTTGCTGAAAACTGTCCACAATGTTCATTTCATCTCAAATAGACAGCACAGAAAAATTGGACATCCAGAGTGCATCAACCATGATTTAGAGCTTGTTTATGGAAAAAAAGAAGTTAATTTCTTCATTTCAATGTTGCAACTTGCTGAAAACTGTCCACAATGTTCATTTCATCTCAAATAGACAGCACAGAAAAATTGGACATCCAGAGTGCATCAACCATGATTTAGAGCTTGTTTATGGAAAAAAAGAAGTTAATTTCTTCATTTCAATGTTGCAACTTGCTGAAAACTGTCCACAATGTTCATTTCATCTCAAATAGACAGCACAGAAAAATTGGACATCCAGAGTGCATCAACCATGATTTAGAGCTTGTTTATGGAAAAAAAGAAGTTAATTTCTTCATTTCAATGTTGCAACTTGCTGAAAACTGTCCACAATGTTCATTTCATCTCAAATAGACAGCACAGAAAAATTGGACATCCAGAGTGCATCAACCATGATTTAGAGCTTGTTTATGGAAAAAAAGAAGTTAATTTCTTCATTTCAATGTTGCAACTTGCTGAAAACTGTCCACAATGTTCATTTCATCTCAAATAGACAGCACAGAAAAATTGGACATCCAGAGTGCATCAACCATGATTTAGAGCTTGTTTATGGAAAAAAAGAAGTTAATTTCTTCATTTCAATGTTGCAACTTGCTGAAAACTGTCCACAATGTTCATTTCATCTCAAATAGACAGCACAGAAAAATTGGACATCCAGAGTGCATCAACCATGATTTAGAGCTTGTTTATGGAAAAAAAGAAGTTAATTTCTTCATTTCAATGTTGCAACTTGCTGAAAACTGTCCACAATGTTCATTTCATCTCAAATAGACAGCACAGAAAAATTGGACATCCAGAGTGCATCAACCATGATTTAGAGCTTGTTTATGGAAAAAAAGAAGTTAATTTCTTCATTTCAATGTTGCAACTTGCTGAAAACTGTCCACAATGTTCATTTCATCTCAAATAGACAGCACAGAAAAATTGGACATCCAGAGTGCATCAACCATGATTTAGAGCTTGTTTATGGAAAAAAAGAAGTTAATTTCTTCATTTCAATGTTGCAACTTGCTGAAAACTGTCCACAATGTTCATTTCATCTCAAATAGACAGCACAGAAAAATTGGACATCCAGAGTGCATCAACCATGATTTAGAGCTTGTTTATGGAAAAAAAGAAGTTAATTTCTTCATTTCAATGTTGCAACTTGCTGAAAACTGTCCACAATGTTCATTTCATCTCAAATAGACAGCACAGAAAAATTGGACATCCAGAGTGCATCAACCATGATTTAGAGCTTGTTTATGGAAAAAAAGAAGTTAATTTCTTCATTTCAATGTTGCAACTTGCTGAAAACTGTCCACAATGTTCATTTCATCTCAAATAGACAGCACAGAAAAATTGGACATCCAGAGTGCATCAACCATGATTTAGAGCTTGTTTATGGAAAAAAAGAAGTTAATTTCTTCATTTCAATGTTGCAACTTGCTGAAAACTGTCCACAATGTTCATTTCATCTCAAATAGACAGCACAGAAAAATTGGACATCCAGAGTGCATCAACCATGATTTAGAGCTTGTTTATGGAAAAAAAGAAGTTAATTTCTTCATTTCAATGTTGCAACTTGCTGAAAACTGTCCACAATGTTCATTTCATCTCAAATAGACAGCACAGAAAAATTGGACATCCAGAGTGCATCAACCATGATTTAGAGCTTGTTTATGGAAAAAAAGAAGTTAATTTCTTCATTTCAATGTTGCAACTTGCTGAAAACTGTCCACAATGTTCATTTCATCTCAAATAGACAGCACAGAAAAATTGGACATCCAGAGTGCATCAACCATGATTTAGAGCTTGTTTATGGAAAAAAAGAAGTTAATTTCTTCATTTCAATGTTGCAACTTGCTGAAAACTGTCCACAATGTTCATTTCATCTCAAATAGACAGCACAGAAAAATTGGACATCCAGAGTGCATCAACCATGATTTAGAGCTTGTTTATGGAAAAAAAGAAGTTAATTTCTTCATTTCAATGTTGCAACTTGCTGAAAACTGTCCACAATGTTCATTTCATCTCAAATAGACAGCACAGAAAAATTGGACATCCAGAGTGCATCAACCATGATTTAGAGCTTGTTTATGGAAAAAAAGAAGTTAATTTCTTCATTTCAATGTTGCAACTTGCTGAAAACTGTCCACAATGTTCATTTCATCTCAAATAGACAGCACAGAAAAATTGGACATCCAGAGTGCATCAACCATGATTTAGAGCTTGTTTATGGAAAAAAAGAAGTTAATTTCTTCATTTCAATGTTGCAACTTGCTGAAAACTGTCCACAATGTTCATTTCATCTCAAATAGACAGCACAGAAAAATTGGACATCCAGAGTGCATCAACCATGATTTAGAGCTTGTTTATGGAAAAAAAGAAGTTAATTTCTTCATTTCAATGTTGCAACTTGCTGAAAACTGTCCACAATGTTCATTTCATCTCAAATAGACAGCACAGAAAAATTGGACATCCAGAGTGCATCAACCATGATTTAGAGCTTGTTTATGGAAAAAAAGAAGTTAATTTCTTCATTTCAATGTTGCAACTTGCTGAAAACTGTCCACAATGTTCATTTCATCTCAAATAGACAGCACAGAAAAATTGGACATCCAGAGTGCATCAACCATGATTTAGAGCTTGTTTATGGAAAAAAAGAAGTTAATTTCTTCATTTCAATGTTGCAACTTGCTGAAAACTGTCCACAATGTTCATTTCATCTCAAATAGACAGCACAGAAAAATTGGACATCCAGAGTGCATCAACCATGATTTAGAGCTTGTTTATGGAAAAAAAGAAGTTAATTTCTTCATTTCAATGTTGCAACTTGCTGAAAACTGTCCACAATGTTCATTTCATCTCAAATAGACAGCACAGAAAAATTGGACATCCAGAGTGCATCAACCATGATTTAGAGCTTGTTTATGGAAAAAAAGAAGTTAATTTCTTCATTTCAATGTTGCAACTTGCTGAAAACTGTCCACAATGTTCATTTCATCTCAAATAGACAGCACAGAAAAATTGGACATCCAGAGTGCATCAACCATGATTTAGAGCTTGTTTATGGAAAAAAAGAAGTTAATTTCTTCATTTCAATGTTGCAACTTGCTGAAAACTGTCCACAATGTTCATTTCATCTCAAATAGACAGCACAGAAAAATTGGACATCCAGAGTGCATCAACCATGATTTAGAGCTTGTTTATGGAAAAAAAGAAGTTAATTTCTTCATTTCAATGTTGCAACTTGCTGAAAACTGTCCACAATGTTCATTTCATCTCAAATAGACAGCACAGAAAAATTGGACATCCAGAGTGCATCAACCATGATTTAGAGCTTGTTTATGGAAAAAAAGAAGTTAATTTCTTCATTTCAATGTTGCAACTTGCTGAAAACTGTCCACAATGTTCATTTCATCTCAAATAGACAGCACAGAAAAATTGGACATCCAGAGTGCATCAACCATGATTTAGAGCTTGTTTATGGAAAAAAAGAAGTTAATTTCTTCATTTCAATGTTGCAACTTGCTGAAAACTGTCCACAATGTTCATTTCATCTCAAATAGACAGCACAGAAAAATTGGACATCCAGAGTGCATCAACCATGATTTAGAGCTTGTTTATGGAAAAAAAGAAGTTAATTTCTTCATTTCAATGTTGCAACTTGCTGAAAACTGTCCACAATGTTCATTTCATCTCAAATAGACAGCACAGAAAAATTGGACATCCAGAGTGCATCAACCATGATTTAGAGCTTGTTTATGGAAAAAAAGAAGTTAATTTCTTCATTTCAATGTTGCAACTTGCTGAAAACTGTCCACAATGTTCATTTCATCTCAAATAGACAGCACAGAAAAATTGGACATCCAGAGTGCATCAACCATGATTTAGAGCTTGTTTATGGAAAAAAAGAAGTTAATTTCTTCATTTCAATGTTGCAACTTGCTGAAAACTGTCCACAATGTTCATTTCATCTCAAATAGACAGCACAGAAAAATTGGACATCCAGAGTGCATCAACCATGATTTAGAGCTTGTTTATGGAAAAAAAGAAGTTAATTTCTTCATTTCAATGTTGCAACTTGCTGAAAACTGTCCACAATGTTCATTTCATCTCAAATAGACAGCACAGAAAAATTGGACATCCAGAGTGCATCAACCATGATTTAGAGCTTGTTTATGGAAAAAAAGAAGTTAATTTCTTCATTTCAATGTTGCAACTTGCTGAAAACTGTCCACAATGTTCATTTCATCTCAAATAGACAGCACAGAAAAATTGGACATCCAGAGTGCATCAACCATGATTTAGAGCTTGTTTATGGAAAAAAAGAAGTTAATTTCTTCATTTCAATGTTGCAACTTGCTGAAAACTGTCCACAATGTTCATTTCATCTCAAATAGACAGCACAGAAAAATTGGACATCCAGAGTGCATCAACCATGATTTAGAGCTTGTTTATGGAAAAAAAGAAGTTAATTTCTTCATTTCAATGTTGCAACTTGCTGAAAACTGTCCACAATGTTCATTTCATCTCAAATAGACAGCACAGAAAAATTGGACATCCAGAGTGCATCAACCATGATTTAGAGCTTGTTTATGGAAAAAAAGAAGTTAATTTCTTCATTTCAATGTTGCAACTTGCTGAAAACTGTCCACAATGTTCATTTCATCTCAAATAGACAGCACAGAAAAATTGGACATCCAGAGTGCATCAACCATGATTTAGAGCTTGTTTATGGAAAAAAAGAAGTTAATTTCTTCATTTCAATGTTGCAACTTGCTGAAAACTGTCCACAATGTTCATTTCATCTCAAATAGACAGCACAGAAAAATTGGACATCCAGAGTGCATCAACCATGATTTAGAGCTTGTTTATGGAAAAAAAGAAGTTAATTTCTTCATTTCAATGTTGCAACTTGCTGAAAACTGTCCACAATGTTCATTTCATCTCAAATAGACAGCACAGAAAAATTGGACATCCAGAGTGCATCAACCATGATTTAGAGCTTGTTTATGGAAAAAAAGAAGTTAATTTCTTCATTTCAATGTTGCAACTTGCTGAAAACTGTCCACAATGTTCATTTCATCTCAAATAGACAGCACAGAAAAATTGGACATCCAGAGTGCATCAACCATGATTTAGAGCTTGTTTATGGAAAAAAAGAAGTTAATTTCTTCATTTCAATGTTGCAACTTGCTGAAAACTGTCCACAATGTTCATTTCATCTCAAATAGACAGCACAGAAAAATTGGACATCCAGAGTGCATCAACCATGATTTAGAGCTTGTTTATGGAAAAAAAGAAGTTAATTTCTTCATTTCAATGTTGCAACTTGCTGAAAACTGTCCACAATGTTCATTTCATCTCAAATAGACAGCACAGAAAAATTGGACATCCAGAGTGCATCAACCATGATTTAGAGCTTGTTTATGGAAAAAAAGAAGTTAATTTCTTCATTTCAATGTTGCAACTTGCTGAAAACTGTCCACAATGTTCATTTCATCTCAAATAGACAGCACAGAAAAATTGGACATCCAGAGTGCATCAACCATGATTTAGAGCTTGTTTATGGAAAAAAAGAAGTTAATTTCTTCATTTCAATGTTGCAACTTGCTGAAAACTGTCCACAATGTTCATTTCATCTCAAATAGACAGCACAGAAAAATTGGACATCCAGAGTGCATCAACCATGATTTAGAGCTTGTTTATGGAAAAAAAGAAGTTAATTTCTTCATTTCAATGTTGCAACTTGCTGAAAACTGTCCACAATGTTCATTTCATCTCAAATAGACAGCACAGAAAAATTGGACATCCAGAGTGCATCAACCATGATTTAGAGCTTGTTTATGGAAAAAAAGAAGTTAATTTCTTCATTTCAATGTTGCAACTTGCTGAAAACTGTCCACAATGTTCATTTCATCTCAAATAGACAGCACAGAAAAATTGGACATCCAGAGTGCATCAACCATGATTTAGAGCTTGTTTATGGAAAAAAAGAAGTTAATTTCTTCATTTCAATGTTGCAACTTGCTGAAAACTGTCCACAATGTTCATTTCATCTCAAATAGACAGCACAGAAAAATTGGACATCCAGAGTGCATCAACCATGATTTAGAGCTTGTTTATGGAAAAAAAGAAGTTAATTTCTTCATTTCAATGTTGCAACTTGCTGAAAACTGTCCACAATGTTCATTTCATCTCAAATAGACAGCACAGAAAAATTGGACATCCAGAGTGCATCAACCATGATTTAGAGCTTGTTTATGGAAAAAAAGAAGTTAATTTCTTCATTTCAATGTTGCAACTTGCTGAAAACTGTCCACAATGTTCATTTCATCTCAAATAGACAGCACAGAAAAATTGGACATCCAGAGTGCATCAACCATGATTTAGAGCTTGTTTATGGAAAAAAAGAAGTTAATTTCTTCATTTCAATGTTGCAACTTGCTGAAAACTGTCCACAATGTTCATTTCATCTCAAATAGACAGCACAGAAAAATTGGACATCCAGAGTGCATCAACCATGATTTAGAGCTTGTTTATGGAAAAAAAGAAGTTAATTTCTTCATTTCAATGTTGCAACTTGCTGAAAACTGTCCACAATGTTCATTTCATCTCAAATAGACAGCACAGAAAAATTGGACATCCAGAGTGCATCAACCATGATTTAGAGCTTGTTTATGGAAAAAAAGAAGTTAATTTCTTCATTTCAATGTTGCAACTTGCTGAAAACTGTCCACAATGTTCATTTCATCTCAAATAGACAGCACAGAAAAATTGGACATCCAGAGTGCATCAACCATGATTTAGAGCTTGTTTATGGAAAAAAAGAAGTTAATTTCTTCATTTCAATGTTGCAACTTGCTGAAAACTGTCCACAATGTTCATTTCATCTCAAATAGACAGCACAGAAAAATTGGACATCCAGAGTGCATCAACCATGATTTAGAGCTTGTTTATGGAAAAAAAGAAGTTAATTTCTTCATTTCAATGTTGCAACTTGCTGAAAACTGTCCACAATGTTCATTTCATCTCAAATAGACAGCACAGAAAAATTGGACATCCAGAGTGCATCAACCATGATTTAGAGCTTGTTTATGGAAAAAAAGAAGTTAATTTCTTCATTTCAATGTTGCAACTTGCTGAAAACTGTCCACAATGTTCATTTCATCTCAAATAGACAGCACAGAAAAATTGGACATCCAGAGTGCATCAACCATGATTTAGAGCTTGTTTATGGAAAAAAAGAAGTTAATTTCTTCATTTCAATGTTGCAACTTGCTGAAAACTGTCCACAATGTTCATTTCATCTCAAATAGACAGCACAGAAAAATTGGACATCCAGAGTGCATCAACCATGATTTAGAGCTTGTTTATGGAAAAAAAGAAGTTAATTTCTTCATTTCAATGTTGCAACTTGCTGAAAACTGTCCACAATGTTCATTTCATCTCAAATAGACAGCACAGAAAAATTGGACATCCAGAGTGCATCAACCATGATTTAGAGCTTGTTTATGGAAAAAAAGAAGTTAATTTCTTCATTTCAATGTTGCAACTTGCTGAAAACTGTCCACAATGTTCATTTCATCTCAAATAGACAGCACAGAAAAATTGGACATCCAGAGTGCATCAACCATGATTTAGAGCTTGTTTATGGAAAAAAAGAAGTTAATTTCTTCATTTCAATGTTGCAACTTGCTGAAAACTGTCCACAATGTTCATTTCATCTCAAATAGACAGCACAGAAAAATTGGACATCCAGAGTGCATCAACCATGATTTAGAGCTTGTTTATGGAAAAAAAGAAGTTAATTTCTTCATTTCAATGTTGCAACTTGCTGAAAACTGTCCACAATGTTCATTTCATCTCAAATAGACAGCACAGAAAAATTGGACATCCAGAGTGCATCAACCATGATTTAGAGCTTGTTTATGGAAAAAAAGAAGTTAATTTCTTCATTTCAATGTTGCAACTTGCTGAAAACTGTCCACAATGTTCATTTCATCTCAAATAGACAGCACAGAAAAATTGGACATCCAGAGTGCATCAACCATGATTTAGAGCTTGTTTATGGAAAAAAAGAAGTTAATTTCTTCATTTCAATGTTGCAACTTGCTGAAAACTGTCCACAATGTTCATTTCATCTCAAATAGACAGCACAGAAAAATTGGACATCCAGAGTGCATCAACCATGATTTAGAGCTTGTTTATGGAAAAAAAGAAGTTAATTTCTTCATTTCAATGTTGCAACTTGCTGAAAACTGTCCACAATGTTCATTTCATCTCAAATAGACAGCACAGAAAAATTGGACATCCAGAGTGCATCAACCATGATTTAGAGCTTGTTTATGGAAAAAAAGAAGTTAATTTCTTCATTTCAATGTTGCAACTTGCTGAAAACTGTCCACAATGTTCATTTCATCTCAAATAGACAGCACAGAAAAATTGGACATCCAGAGTGCATCAACCATGATTTAGAGCTTGTTTATGGAAAAAAAGAAGTTAATTTCTTCATTTCAATGTTGCAACTTGCTGAAAACTGTCCACAATGTTCATTTCATCTCAAATAGACAGCACAGAAAAATTGGACATCCAGAGTGCATCAACCATGATTTAGAGCTTGTTTATGGAAAAAAAGAAGTTAATTTCTTCATTTCAATGTTGCAACTTGCTGAAAACTGTCCACAATGTTCATTTCATCTCAAATAGACAGCACAGAAAAATTGGACATCCAGAGTGCATCAACCATGATTTAGAGCTTGTTTATGGAAAAAAAGAAGTTAATTTCTTCATTTCAATGTTGCAACTTGCTGAAAACTGTCCACAATGTTCATTTCATCTCAAATAGACAGCACAGAAAAATTGGACATCCAGAGTGCATCAACCATGATTTAGAGCTTGTTTATGGAAAAAAAGAAGTTAATTTCTTCATTTCAATGTTGCAACTTGCTGAAAACTGTCCACAATGTTCATTTCATCTCAAATAGACAGCACAGAAAAATTGGACATCCAGAGTGCATCAACCATGATTTAGAGCTTGTTTATGGAAAAAAAGAAGTTAATTTCTTCATTTCAATGTTGCAACTTGCTGAAAACTGTCCACAATGTTCATTTCATCTCAAATAGACAGCACAGAAAAATTGGACATCCAGAGTGCATCAACCATGATTTAGAGCTTGTTTATGGAAAAAAAGAAGTTAATTTCTTCATTTCAATGTTGCAACTTGCTGAAAACTGTCCACAATGTTCATTTCATCTCAAATAGACAGCACAGAAAAATTGGACATCCAGAGTGCATCAACCATGATTTAGAGCTTGTTTATGGAAAAAAAGAAGTTAATTTCTTCATTTCAATGTTGCAACTTGCTGAAAACTGTCCACAATGTTCATTTCATCTCAAATAGACAGCACAGAAAAATTGGACATCCAGAGTGCATCAACCATGATTTAGAGCTTGTTTATGGAAAAAAAGAAGTTAATTTCTTCATTTCAATGTTGCAACTTGCTGAAAACTGTCCACAATGTTCATTTCATCTCAAATAGACAGCACAGAAAAATTGGACATCCAGAGTGCATCAACCATGATTTAGAGCTTGTTTATGGAAAAAAAGAAGTTAATTTCTTCATTTCAATGTTGCAACTTGCTGAAAACTGTCCACAATGTTCATTTCATCTCAAATAGACAGCACAGAAAAATTGGACATCCAGAGTGCATCAACCATGATTTAGAGCTTGTTTATGGAAAAAAAGAAGTTAATTTCTTCATTTCAATGTTGCAACTTGCTGAAAACTGTCCACAATGTTCATTTCATCTCAAATAGACAGCACAGAAAAATTGGACATCCAGAGTGCATCAACCATGATTTAGAGCTTGTTTATGGAAAAAAAGAAGTTAATTTCTTCATTTCAATGTTGCAACTTGCTGAAAACTGTCCACAATGTTCATTTCATCTCAAATAGACAGCACAGAAAAATTGGACATCCAGAGTGCATCAACCATGATTTAGAGCTTGTTTATGGAAAAAAAGAAGTTAATTTCTTCATTTCAATGTTGCAACTTGCTGAAAACTGTCCACAATGTTCATTTCATCTCAAATAGACAGCACAGAAAAATTGGACATCCAGAGTGCATCAACCATGATTTAGAGCTTGTTTATGGAAAAAAAGAAGTTAATTTCTTCATTTCAATGTTGCAACTTGCTGAAAACTGTCCACAATGTTCATTTCATCTCAAATAGACAGCACAGAAAAATTGGACATCCAGAGTGCATCAACCATGATTTAGAGCTTGTTTATGGAAAAAAAGAAGTTAATTTCTTCATTTCAATGTTGCAACTTGCTGAAAACTGTCCACAATGTTCATTTCATCTCAAATAGACAGCACAGAAAAATTGGACATCCAGAGTGCATCAACCATGATTTAGAGCTTGTTTATGGAAAAAAAGAAGTTAATTTCTTCATTTCAATGTTGCAACTTGCTGAAAACTGTCCACAATGTTCATTTCATCTCAAATAGACAGCACAGAAAAATTGGACATCCAGAGTGCATCAACCATGATTTAGAGCTTGTTTATGGAAAAAAAGAAGTTAATTTCTTCATTTCAATGTTGCAACTTGCTGAAAACTGTCCACAATGTTCATTTCATCTCAAATAGACAGCACAGAAAAATTGGACATCCAGAGTGCATCAACCATGATTTAGAGCTTGTTTATGGAAAAAAAGAAGTTAATTTCTTCATTTCAATGTTGCAACTTGCTGAAAACTGTCCACAATGTTCATTTCATCTCAAATAGACAGCACAGAAAAATTGGACATCCAGAGTGCATCAACCATGATTTAGAGCTTGTTTATGGAAAAAAAGAAGTTAATTTCTTCATTTCAATGTTGCAACTTGCTGAAAACTGTCCACAATGTTCATTTCATCTCAAATAGACAGCACAGAAAAATTGGACATCCAGAGTGCATCAACCATGATTTAGAGCTTGTTTATGGAAAAAAAGAAGTTAATTTCTTCATTTCAATGTTGCAACTTGCTGAAAACTGTCCACAATGTTCATTTCATCTCAAATAGACAGCACAGAAAAATTGGACATCCAGAGTGCATCAACCATGATTTAGAGCTTGTTTATGGAAAAAAAGAAGTTAATTTCTTCATTTCAATGTTGCAACTTGCTGAAAACTGTCCACAATGTTCATTTCATCTCAAATAGACAGCACAGAAAAATTGGACATCCAGAGTGCATCAACCATGATTTAGAGCTTGTTTATGGAAAAAAAGAAGTTAATTTCTTCATTTCAATGTTGCAACTTGCTGAAAACTGTCCACAATGTTCATTTCATCTCAAATAGACAGCACAGAAAAATTGGACATCCAGAGTGCATCAACCATGATTTAGAGCTTGTTTATGGAAAAAAAGAAGTTAATTTCTTCATTTCAATGTTGCAACTTGCTGAAAACTGTCCACAATGTTCATTTCATCTCAAATAGACAGCACAGAAAAATTGGACATCCAGAGTGCATCAACCATGATTTAGAGCTTGTTTATGGAAAAAAAGAAGTTAATTTCTTCATTTCAATGTTGCAACTTGCTGAAAACTGTCCACAATGTTCATTTCATCTCAAATAGACAGCACAGAAAAATTGGACATCCAGAGTGCATCAACCATGATTTAGAGCTTGTTTATGGAAAAAAAGAAGTTAATTTCTTCATTTCAATGTTGCAACTTGCTGAAAACTGTCCACAATGTTCATTTCATCTCAAATAGACAGCACAGAAAAATTGGACATCCAGAGTGCATCAACCATGATTTAGAGCTTGTTTATGGAAAAAAAGAAGTTAATTTCTTCATTTCAATGTTGCAACTTGCTGAAAACTGTCCACAATGTTCATTTCATCTCAAATAGACAGCACAGAAAAATTGGACATCCAGAGTGCATCAACCATGATTTAGAGCTTGTTTATGGAAAAAAAGAAGTTAATTTCTTCATTTCAATGTTGCAACTTGCTGAAAACTGTCCACAATGTTCATTTCATCTCAAATAGACAGCACAGAAAAATTGGACATCCAGAGTGCATCAACCATGATTTAGAGCTTGTTTATGGAAAAAAAGAAGTTAATTTCTTCATTTCAATGTTGCAACTTGCTGAAAACTGTCCACAATGTTCATTTCATCTCAAATAGACAGCACAGAAAAATTGGACATCCAGAGTGCATCAACCATGATTTAGAGCTTGTTTATGGAAAAAAAGAAGTTAATTTCTTCATTTCAATGTTGCAACTTGCTGAAAACTGTCCACAATGTTCATTTCATCTCAAATAGACAGCACAGAAAAATTGGACATCCAGAGTGCATCAACCATGATTTAGAGCTTGTTTATGGAAAAAAAGAAGTTAATTTCTTCATTTCAATGTTGCAACTTGCTGAAAACTGTCCACAATGTTCATTTCATCTCAAATAGACAGCACAGAAAAATTGGACATCCAGAGTGCATCAACCATGATTTAGAGCTTGTTTATGGAAAAAAAGAAGTTAATTTCTTCATTTCAATGTTGCAACTTGCTGAAAACTGTCCACAATGTTCATTTCATCTCAAATAGACAGCACAGAAAAATTGGACATCCAGAGTGCATCAACCATGATTTAGAGCTTGTTTATGGAAAAAAAGAAGTTAATTTCTTCATTTCAATGTTGCAACTTGCTGAAAACTGTCCACAATGTTCATTTCATCTCAAATAGACAGCACAGAAAAATTGGACATCCAGAGTGCATCAACCATGATTTAGAGCTTGTTTATGGAAAAAAAGAAGTTAATTTCTTCATTTCAATGTTGCAACTTGCTGAAAACTGTCCACAATGTTCATTTCATCTCAAATAGACAGCACAGAAAAATTGGACATCCAGAGTGCATCAACCATGATTTAGAGCTTGTTTATGGAAAAAAAGAAGTTAATTTCTTCATTTCAATGTTGCAACTTGCTGAAAACTGTCCACAATGTTCATTTCATCTCAAATAGACAGCACAGAAAAATTGGACATCCAGAGTGCATCAACCATGATTTAGAGCTTGTTTATGGAAAAAAAGAAGTTAATTTCTTCATTTCAATGTTGCAACTTGCTGAAAACTGTCCACAATGTTCATTTCATCTCAAATAGACAGCACAGAAAAATTGGACATCCAGAGTGCATCAACCATGATTTAGAGCTTGTTTATGGAAAAAAAGAAGTTAATTTCTTCATTTCAATGTTGCAACTTGCTGAAAACTGTCCACAATGTTCATTTCATCTCAAATAGACAGCACAGAAAAATTGGACATCCAGAGTGCATCAACCATGATTTAGAGCTTGTTTATGGAAAAAAAGAAGTTAATTTCTTCATTTCAATGTTGCAACTTGCTGAAAACTGTCCACAATGTTCATTTCATCTCAAATAGACAGCACAGAAAAATTGGACATCCAGAGTGCATCAACCATGATTTAGAGCTTGTTTATGGAAAAAAAGAAGTTAATTTCTTCATTTCAATGTTGCAACTTGCTGAAAACTGTCCACAATGTTCATTTCATCTCAAATAGACAGCACAGAAAAATTGGACATCCAGAGTGCATCAACCATGATTTAGAGCTTGTTTATGGAAAAAAAGAAGTTAATTTCTTCATTTCAATGTTGCAACTTGCTGAAAACTGTCCACAATGTTCATTTCATCTCAAATAGACAGCACAGAAAAATTGGACATCCAGAGTGCATCAACCATGATTTAGAGCTTGTTTATGGAAAAAAAGAAGTTAATTTCTTCATTTCAATGTTGCAACTTGCTGAAAACTGTCCACAATGTTCATTTCATCTCAAATAGACAGCACAGAAAAATTGGACATCCAGAGTGCATCAACCATGATTTAGAGCTTGTTTATGGAAAAAAAGAAGTTAATTTCTTCATTTCAATGTTGCAACTTGCTGAAAACTGTCCACAATGTTCATTTCATCTCAAATAGACAGCACAGAAAAATTGGACATCCAGAGTGCATCAACCATGATTTAGAGCTTGTTTATGGAAAAAAAGAAGTTAATTTCTTCATTTCAATGTTGCAACTTGCTGAAAACTGTCCACAATGTTCATTTCATCTCAAATAGACAGCACAGAAAAATTGGACATCCAGAGTGCATCAACCATGATTTAGAGCTTGTTTATGGAAAAAAAGAAGTTAATTTCTTCATTTCAATGTTGCAACTTGCTGAAAACTGTCCACAATGTTCATTTCATCTCAAATAGACAGCACAGAAAAATTGGACATCCAGAGTGCATCAACCATGATTTAGAGCTTGTTTATGGAAAAAAAGAAGTTAATTTCTTCATTTCAATGTTGCAACTTGCTGAAAACTGTCCACAATGTTCATTTCATCTCAAATAGACAGCACAGAAAAATTGGACATCCAGAGTGCATCAACCATGATTTAGAGCTTGTTTATGGAAAAAAAGAAGTTAATTTCTTCATTTCAATGTTGCAACTTGCTGAAAACTGTCCACAATGTTCATTTCATCTCAAATAGACAGCACAGAAAAATTGGACATCCAGAGTGCATCAACCATGATTTAGAGCTTGTTTATGGAAAAAAAGAAGTTAATTTCTTCATTTCAATGTTGCAACTTGCTGAAAACTGTCCACAATGTTCATTTCATCTCAAATAGACAGCACAGAAAAATTGGACATCCAGAGTGCATCAACCATGATTTAGAGCTTGTTTATGGAAAAAAAGAAGTTAATTTCTTCATTTCAATGTTGCAACTTGCTGAAAACTGTCCACAATGTTCATTTCATCTCAAATAGACAGCACAGAAAAATTGGACATCCAGAGTGCATCAACCATGATTTAGAGCTTGTTTATGGAAAAAAAGAAGTTAATTTCTTCATTTCAATGTTGCAACTTGCTGAAAACTGTCCACAATGTTCATTTCATCTCAAATAGACAGCACAGAAAAATTGGACATCCAGAGTGCATCAACCATGATTTAGAGCTTGTTTATGGAAAAAAAGAAGTTAATTTCTTCATTTCAATGTTGCAACTTGCTGAAAACTGTCCACAATGTTCATTTCATCTCAAATAGACAGCACAGAAAAATTGGACATCCAGAGTGCATCAACCATGATTTAGAGCTTGTTTATGGAAAAAAAGAAGTTAATTTCTTCATTTCAATGTTGCAACTTGCTGAAAACTGTCCACAATGTTCATTTCATCTCAAATAGACAGCACAGAAAAATTGGACATCCAGAGTGCATCAACCATGATTTAGAGCTTGTTTATGGAAAAAAAGAAGTTAATTTCTTCATTTCAATGTTGCAACTTGCTGAAAACTGTCCACAATGTTCATTTCATCTCAAATAGACAGCACAGAAAAATTGGACATCCAGAGTGCATCAACCATGATTTAGAGCTTGTTTATGGAAAAAAAGAAGTTAATTTCTTCATTTCAATGTTGCAACTTGCTGAAAACTGTCCACAATGTTCATTTCATCTCAAATAGACAGCACAGAAAAATTGGACATCCAGAGTGCATCAACCATGATTTAGAGCTTGTTTATGGAAAAAAAGAAGTTAATTTCTTCATTTCAATGTTGCAACTTGCTGAAAACTGTCCACAATGTTCATTTCATCTCAAATAGACAGCACAGAAAAATTGGACATCCAGAGTGCATCAACCATGATTTAGAGCTTGTTTATGGAAAAAAAGAAGTTAATTTCTTCATTTCAATGTTGCAACTTGCTGAAAACTGTCCACAATGTTCATTTCATCTCAAATAGACAGCACAGAAAAATTGGACATCCAGAGTGCATCAACCATGATTTAGAGCTTGTTTATGGAAAAAAAGAAGTTAATTTCTTCATTTCAATGTTGCAACTTGCTGAAAACTGTCCACAATGTTCATTTCATCTCAAATAGACAGCACAGAAAAATTGGACATCCAGAGTGCATCAACCATGATTTAGAGCTTGTTTATGGAAAAAAAGAAGTTAATTTCTTCATTTCAATGTTGCAACTTGCTGAAAACTGTCCACAATGTTCATTTCATCTCAAATAGACAGCACAGAAAAATTGGACATCCAGAGTGCATCAACCATGATTTAGAGCTTGTTTATGGAAAAAAAGAAGTTAATTTCTTCATTTCAATGTTGCAACTTGCTGAAAACTGTCCACAATGTTCATTTCATCTCAAATAGACAGCACAGAAAAATTGGACATCCAGAGTGCATCAACCATGATTTAGAGCTTGTTTATGGAAAAAAAGAAGTTAATTTCTTCATTTCAATGTTGCAACTTGCTGAAAACTGTCCACAATGTTCATTTCATCTCAAATAGACAGCACAGAAAAATTGGACATCCAGAGTGCATCAACCATGATTTAGAGCTTGTTTATGGAAAAAAAGAAGTTAATTTCTTCATTTCAATGTTGCAACTTGCTGAAAACTGTCCACAATGTTCATTTCATCTCAAATAGACAGCACAGAAAAATTGGACATCCAGAGTGCATCAACCATGATTTAGAGCTTGTTTATGGAAAAAAAGAAGTTAATTTCTTCATTTCAATGTTGCAACTTGCTGAAAACTGTCCACAATGTTCATTTCATCTCAAATAGACAGCACAGAAAAATTGGACATCCAGAGTGCATCAACCATGATTTAGAGCTTGTTTATGGAAAAAAAGAAGTTAATTTCTTCATTTCAATGTTGCAACTTGCTGAAAACTGTCCACAATGTTCATTTCATCTCAAATAGACAGCACAGAAAAATTGGACATCCAGAGTGCATCAACCATGATTTAGAGCTTGTTTATGGAAAAAAAGAAGTTAATTTCTTCATTTCAATGTTGCAACTTGCTGAAAACTGTCCACAATGTTCATTTCATCTCAAATAGACAGCACAGAAAAATTGGACATCCAGAGTGCATCAACCATGATTTAGAGCTTGTTTATGGAAAAAAAGAAGTTAATTTCTTCATTTCAATGTTGCAACTTGCTGAAAACTGTCCACAATGTTCATTTCATCTCAAATAGACAGCACAGAAAAATTGGACATCCAGAGTGCATCAACCATGATTTAGAGCTTGTTTATGGAAAAAAAGAAGTTAATTTCTTCATTTCAATGTTGCAACTTGCTGAAAACTGTCCACAATGTTCATTTCATCTCAAATAGACAGCACAGAAAAATTGGACATCCAGAGTGCATCAACCATGATTTAGAGCTTGTTTATGGAAAAAAAGAAGTTAATTTCTTCATTTCAATGTTGCAACTTGCTGAAAACTGTCCACAATGTTCATTTCATCTCAAATAGACAGCACAGAAAAATTGGACATCCAGAGTGCATCAACCATGATTTAGAGCTTGTTTATGGAAAAAAAGAAGTTAATTTCTTCATTTCAATGTTGCAACTTGCTGAAAACTGTCCACAATGTTCATTTCATCTCAAATAGACAGCACAGAAAAATTGGACATCCAGAGTGCATCAACCATGATTTAGAGCTTGTTTATGGAAAAAAAGAAGTTAATTTCTTCATTTCAATGTTGCAACTTGCTGAAAACTGTCCACAATGTTCATTTCATCTCAAATAGACAGCACAGAAAAATTGGACATCCAGAGTGCATCAACCATGATTTAGAGCTTGTTTATGGAAAAAAAGAAGTTAATTTCTTCATTTCAATGTTGCAACTTGCTGAAAACTGTCCACAATGTTCATTTCATCTCAAATAGACAGCACAGAAAAATTGGACATCCAGAGTGCATCAACCATGATTTAGAGCTTGTTTATGGAAAAAAAGAAGTTAATTTCTTCATTTCAATGTTGCAACTTGCTGAAAACTGTCCACAATGTTCATTTCATCTCAAATAGACAGCACAGAAAAATTGGACATCCAGAGTGCATCAACCATGATTTAGAGCTTGTTTATGGAAAAAAAGAAGTTAATTTCTTCATTTCAATGTTGCAACTTGCTGAAAACTGTCCACAATGTTCATTTCATCTCAAATAGACAGCACAGAAAAATTGGACATCCAGAGTGCATCAACCATGATTTAGAGCTTGTTTATGGAAAAAAAGAAGTTAATTTCTTCATTTCAATGTTGCAACTTGCTGAAAACTGTCCACAATGTTCATTTCATCTCAAATAGACAGCACAGAAAAATTGGACATCCAGAGTGCATCAACCATGATTTAGAGCTTGTTTATGGAAAAAAAGAAGTTAATTTCTTCATTTCAATGTTGCAACTTGCTGAAAACTGTCCACAATGTTCATTTCATCTCAAATAGACAGCACAGAAAAATTGGACATCCAGAGTGCATCAACCATGATTTAGAGCTTGTTTATGGAAAAAAAGAAGTTAATTTCTTCATTTCAATGTTGCAACTTGCTGAAAACTGTCCACAATGTTCATTTCATCTCAAATAGACAGCACAGAAAAATTGGACATCCAGAGTGCATCAACCATGATTTAGAGCTTGTTTATGGAAAAAAAGAAGTTAATTTCTTCATTTCAATGTTGCAACTTGCTGAAAACTGTCCACAATGTTCATTTCATCTCAAATAGACAGCACAGAAAAATTGGACATCCAGAGTGCATCAACCATGATTTAGAGCTTGTTTATGGAAAAAAAGAAGTTAATTTCTTCATTTCAATGTTGCAACTTGCTGAAAACTGTCCACAATGTTCATTTCATCTCAAATAGACAGCACAGAAAAATTGGACATCCAGAGTGCATCAACCATGATTTAGAGCTTGTTTATGGAAAAAAAGAAGTTAATTTCTTCATTTCAATGTTGCAACTTGCTGAAAACTGTCCACAATGTTCATTTCATCTCAAATAGACAGCACAGAAAAATTGGACATCCAGAGTGCATCAACCATGATTTAGAGCTTGTTTATGGAAAAAAAGAAGTTAATTTCTTCATTTCAATGTTGCAACTTGCTGAAAACTGTCCACAATGTTCATTTCATCTCAAATAGACAGCACAGAAAAATTGGACATCCAGAGTGCATCAACCATGATTTAGAGCTTGTTTATGGAAAAAAAGAAGTTAATTTCTTCATTTCAATGTTGCAACTTGCTGAAAACTGTCCACAATGTTCATTTCATCTCAAATAGACAGCACAGAAAAATTGGACATCCAGAGTGCATCAACCATGATTTAGAGCTTGTTTATGGAAAAAAAGAAGTTAATTTCTTCATTTCAATGTTGCAACTTGCTGAAAACTGTCCACAATGTTCATTTCATCTCAAATAGACAGCACAGAAAAATTGGACATCCAGAGTGCATCAACCATGATTTAGAGCTTGTTTATGGAAAAAAAGAAGTTAATTTCTTCATTTCAATGTTGCAACTTGCTGAAAACTGTCCACAATGTTCATTTCATCTCAAATAGACAGCACAGAAAAATTGGACATCCAGAGTGCATCAACCATGATTTAGAGCTTGTTTATGGAAAAAAAGAAGTTAATTTCTTCATTTCAATGTTGCAACTTGCTGAAAACTGTCCACAATGTTCATTTCATCTCAAATAGACAGCACAGAAAAATTGGACATCCAGAGTGCATCAACCATGATTTAGAGCTTGTTTATGGAAAAAAAGAAGTTAATTTCTTCATTTCAATGTTGCAACTTGCTGAAAACTGTCCACAATGTTCATTTCATCTCAAATAGACAGCACAGAAAAATTGGACATCCAGAGTGCATCAACCATGATTTAGAGCTTGTTTATGGAAAAAAAGAAGTTAATTTCTTCATTTCAATGTTGCAACTTGCTGAAAACTGTCCACAATGTTCATTTCATCTCAAATAGACAGCACAGAAAAATTGGACATCCAGAGTGCATCAACCATGATTTAGAGCTTGTTTATGGAAAAAAAGAAGTTAATTTCTTCATTTCAATGTTGCAACTTGCTGAAAACTGTCCACAATGTTCATTTCATCTCAAATAGACAGCACAGAAAAATTGGACATCCAGAGTGCATCAACCATGATTTAGAGCTTGTTTATGGAAAAAAAGAAGTTAATTTCTTCATTTCAATGTTGCAACTTGCTGAAAACTGTCCACAATGTTCATTTCATCTCAAATAGACAGCACAGAAAAATTGGACATCCAGAGTGCATCAACCATGATTTAGAGCTTGTTTATGGAAAAAAAGAAGTTAATTTCTTCATTTCAATGTTGCAACTTGCTGAAAACTGTCCACAATGTTCATTTCATCTCAAATAGACAGCACAGAAAAATTGGACATCCAGAGTGCATCAACCATGATTTAGAGCTTGTTTATGGAAAAAAAGAAGTTAATTTCTTCATTTCAATGTTGCAACTTGCTGAAAACTGTCCACAATGTTCATTTCATCTCAAATAGACAGCACAGAAAAATTGGACATCCAGAGTGCATCAACCATGATTTAGAGCTTGTTTATGGAAAAAAAGAAGTTAATTTCTTCATTTCAATGTTGCAACTTGCTGAAAACTGTCCACAATGTTCATTTCATCTCAAATAGACAGCACAGAAAAATTGGACATCCAGAGTGCATCAACCATGATTTAGAGCTTGTTTATGGAAAAAAAGAAGTTAATTTCTTCATTTCAATGTTGCAACTTGCTGAAAACTGTCCACAATGTTCATTTCATCTCAAATAGACAGCACAGAAAAATTGGACATCCAGAGTGCATCAACCATGATTTAGAGCTTGTTTATGGAAAAAAAGAAGTTAATTTCTTCATTTCAATGTTGCAACTTGCTGAAAACTGTCCACAATGTTCATTTCATCTCAAATAGACAGCACAGAAAAATTGGACATCCAGAGTGCATCAACCATGATTTAGAGCTTGTTTATGGAAAAAAAGAAGTTAATTTCTTCATTTCAATGTTGCAACTTGCTGAAAACTGTCCACAATGTTCATTTCATCTCAAATAGACAGCACAGAAAAATTGGACATCCAGAGTGCATCAACCATGATTTAGAGCTTGTTTATGGAAAAAAAGAAGTTAATTTCTTCATTTCAATGTTGCAACTTGCTGAAAACTGTCCACAATGTTCATTTCATCTCAAATAGACAGCACAGAAAAATTGGACATCCAGAGTGCATCAACCATGATTTAGAGCTTGTTTATGGAAAAAAAGAAGTTAATTTCTTCATTTCAATGTTGCAACTTGCTGAAAACTGTCCACAATGTTCATTTCATCTCAAATAGACAGCACAGAAAAATTGGACATCCAGAGTGCATCAACCATGATTTAGAGCTTGTTTATGGAAAAAAAGAAGTTAATTTCTTCATTTCAATGTTGCAACTTGCTGAAAACTGTCCACAATGTTCATTTCATCTCAAATAGACAGCACAGAAAAATTGGACATCCAGAGTGCATCAACCATGATTTAGAGCTTGTTTATGGAAAAAAAGAAGTTAATTTCTTCATTTCAATGTTGCAACTTGCTGAAAACTGTCCACAATGTTCATTTCATCTCAAATAGACAGCACAGAAAAATTGGACATCCAGAGTGCATCAACCATGATTTAGAGCTTGTTTATGGAAAAAAAGAAGTTAATTTCTTCATTTCAATGTTGCAACTTGCTGAAAACTGTCCACAATGTTCATTTCATCTCAAATAGACAGCACAGAAAAATTGGACATCCAGAGTGCATCAACCATGATTTAGAGCTTGTTTATGGAAAAAAAGAAGTTAATTTCTTCATTTCAATGTTGCAACTTGCTGAAAACTGTCCACAATGTTCATTTCATCTCAAATAGACAGCACAGAAAAATTGGACATCCAGAGTGCATCAACCATGATTTAGAGCTTGTTTATGGAAAAAAAGAAGTTAATTTCTTCATTTCAATGTTGCAACTTGCTGAAAACTGTCCACAATGTTCATTTCATCTCAAATAGACAGCACAGAAAAATTGGACATCCAGAGTGCATCAACCATGATTTAGAGCTTGTTTATGGAAAAAAAGAAGTTAATTTCTTCATTTCAATGTTGCAACTTGCTGAAAACTGTCCACAATGTTCATTTCATCTCAAATAGACAGCACAGAAAAATTGGACATCCAGAGTGCATCAACCATGATTTAGAGCTTGTTTATGGAAAAAAAGAAGTTAATTTCTTCATTTCAATGTTGCAACTTGCTGAAAACTGTCCACAATGTTCATTTCATCTCAAATAGACAGCACAGAAAAATTGGACATCCAGAGTGCATCAACCATGATTTAGAGCTTGTTTATGGAAAAAAAGAAGTTAATTTCTTCATTTCAATGTTGCAACTTGCTGAAAACTGTCCACAATGTTCATTTCATCTCAAATAGACAGCACAGAAAAATTGGACATCCAGAGTGCATCAACCATGATTTAGAGCTTGTTTATGGAAAAAAAGAAGTTAATTTCTTCATTTCAATGTTGCAACTTGCTGAAAACTGTCCACAATGTTCATTTCATCTCAAATAGACAGCACAGAAAAATTGGACATCCAGAGTGCATCAACCATGATTTAGAGCTTGTTTATGGAAAAAAAGAAGTTAATTTCTTCATTTCAATGTTGCAACTTGCTGAAAACTGTCCACAATGTTCATTTCATCTCAAATAGACAGCACAGAAAAATTGGACATCCAGAGTGCATCAACCATGATTTAGAGCTTGTTTATGGAAAAAAAGAAGTTAATTTCTTCATTTCAATGTTGCAACTTGCTGAAAACTGTCCACAATGTTCATTTCATCTCAAATAGACAGCACAGAAAAATTGGACATCCAGAGTGCATCAACCATGATTTAGAGCTTGTTTATGGAAAAAAAGAAGTTAATTTCTTCATTTCAATGTTGCAACTTGCTGAAAACTGTCCACAATGTTCATTTCATCTCAAATAGACAGCACAGAAAAATTGGACATCCAGAGTGCATCAACCATGATTTAGAGCTTGTTTATGGAAAAAAAGAAGTTAATTTCTTCATTTCAATGTTGCAACTTGCTGAAAACTGTCCACAATGTTCATTTCATCTCAAATAGACAGCACAGAAAAATTGGACATCCAGAGTGCATCAACCATGATTTAGAGCTTGTTTATGGAAAAAAAGAAGTTAATTTCTTCATTTCAATGTTGCAACTTGCTGAAAACTGTCCACAATGTTCATTTCATCTCAAATAGACAGCACAGAAAAATTGGACATCCAGAGTGCATCAACCATGATTTAGAGCTTGTTTATGGAAAAAAAGAAGTTAATTTCTTCATTTCAATGTTGCAACTTGCTGAAAACTGTCCACAATGTTCATTTCATCTCAAATAGACAGCACAGAAAAATTGGACATCCAGAGTGCATCAACCATGATTTAGAGCTTGTTTATGGAAAAAAAGAAGTTAATTTCTTCATTTCAATGTTGCAACTTGCTGAAAACTGTCCACAATGTTCATTTCATCTCAAATAGACAGCACAGAAAAATTGGACATCCAGAGTGCATCAACCATGATTTAGAGCTTGTTTATGGAAAAAAAGAAGTTAATTTCTTCATTTCAATGTTGCAACTTGCTGAAAACTGTCCACAATGTTCATTTCATCTCAAATAGACAGCACAGAAAAATTGGACATCCAGAGTGCATCAACCATGATTTAGAGCTTGTTTATGGAAAAAAAGAAGTTAATTTCTTCATTTCAATGTTGCAACTTGCTGAAAACTGTCCACAATGTTCATTTCATCTCAAATAGACAGCACAGAAAAATTGGACATCCAGAGTGCATCAACCATGATTTAGAGCTTGTTTATGGAAAAAAAGAAGTTAATTTCTTCATTTCAATGTTGCAACTTGCTGAAAACTGTCCACAATGTTCATTTCATCTCAAATAGACAGCACAGAAAAATTGGACATCCAGAGTGCATCAACCATGATTTAGAGCTTGTTTATGGAAAAAAAGAAGTTAATTTCTTCATTTCAATGTTGCAACTTGCTGAAAACTGTCCACAATGTTCATTTCATCTCAAATAGACAGCACAGAAAAATTGGACATCCAGAGTGCATCAACCATGATTTAGAGCTTGTTTATGGAAAAAAAGAAGTTAATTTCTTCATTTCAATGTTGCAACTTGCTGAAAACTGTCCACAATGTTCATTTCATCTCAAATAGACAGCACAGAAAAATTGGACATCCAGAGTGCATCAACCATGATTTAGAGCTTGTTTATGGAAAAAAAGAAGTTAATTTCTTCATTTCAATGTTGCAACTTGCTGAAAACTGTCCACAATGTTCATTTCATCTCAAATAGACAGCACAGAAAAATTGGACATCCAGAGTGCATCAACCATGATTTAGAGCTTGTTTATGGAAAAAAAGAAGTTAATTTCTTCATTTCAATGTTGCAACTTGCTGAAAACTGTCCACAATGTTCATTTCATCTCAAATAGACAGCACAGAAAAATTGGACATCCAGAGTGCATCAACCATGATTTAGAGCTTGTTTATGGAAAAAAAGAAGTTAATTTCTTCATTTCAATGTTGCAACTTGCTGAAAACTGTCCACAATGTTCATTTCATCTCAAATAGACAGCACAGAAAAATTGGACATCCAGAGTGCATCAACCATGATTTAGAGCTTGTTTATGGAAAAAAAGAAGTTAATTTCTTCATTTCAATGTTGCAACTTGCTGAAAACTGTCCACAATGTTCATTTCATCTCAAATAGACAGCACAGAAAAATTGGACATCCAGAGTGCATCAACCATGATTTAGAGCTTGTTTATGGAAAAAAAGAAGTTAATTTCTTCATTTCAATGTTGCAACTTGCTGAAAACTGTCCACAATGTTCATTTCATCTCAAATAGACAGCACAGAAAAATTGGACATCCAGAGTGCATCAACCATGATTTAGAGCTTGTTTATGGAAAAAAAGAAGTTAATTTCTTCATTTCAATGTTGCAACTTGCTGAAAACTGTCCACAATGTTCATTTCATCTCAAATAGACAGCACAGAAAAATTGGACATCCAGAGTGCATCAACCATGATTTAGAGCTTGTTTATGGAAAAAAAGAAGTTAATTTCTTCATTTCAATGTTGCAACTTGCTGAAAACTGTCCACAATGTTCATTTCATCTCAAATAGACAGCACAGAAAAATTGGACATCCAGAGTGCATCAACCATGATTTAGAGCTTGTTTATGGAAAAAAAGAAGTTAATTTCTTCATTTCAATGTTGCAACTTGCTGAAAACTGTCCACAATGTTCATTTCATCTCAAATAGACAGCACAGAAAAATTGGACATCCAGAGTGCATCAACCATGATTTAGAGCTTGTTTATGGAAAAAAAGAAGTTAATTTCTTCATTTCAATGTTGCAACTTGCTGAAAACTGTCCACAATGTTCATTTCATCTCAAATAGACAGCACAGAAAAATTGGACATCCAGAGTGCATCAACCATGATTTAGAGCTTGTTTATGGAAAAAAAGAAGTTAATTTCTTCATTTCAATGTTGCAACTTGCTGAAAACTGTCCACAATGTTCATTTCATCTCAAATAGACAGCACAGAAAAATTGGACATCCAGAGTGCATCAACCATGATTTAGAGCTTGTTTATGGAAAAAAAGAAGTTAATTTCTTCATTTCAATGTTGCAACTTGCTGAAAACTGTCCACAATGTTCATTTCATCTCAAATAGACAGCACAGAAAAATTGGACATCCAGAGTGCATCAACCATGATTTAGAGCTTGTTTATGGAAAAAAAGAAGTTAATTTCTTCATTTCAATGTTGCAACTTGCTGAAAACTGTCCACAATGTTCATTTCATCTCAAATAGACAGCACAGAAAAATTGGACATCCAGAGTGCATCAACCATGATTTAGAGCTTGTTTATGGAAAAAAAGAAGTTAATTTCTTCATTTCAATGTTGCAACTTGCTGAAAACTGTCCACAATGTTCATTTCATCTCAAATAGACAGCACAGAAAAATTGGACATCCAGAGTGCATCAAACATGATTTAGAGCTTGTTTATGGAAAAAAAGAAGTTAATTTCTTCATTTCAATGTTGCAACTTGCTGAAAACTGTCCACAATGTTCATTTCATCTCAAATAGACAGCACAGAAAAATTGGACATCCAGAGTGCATCAACCATGATTTAGAGCTTGTTTATGGAAAAAAAGAAGTTAATTTCTTCATTTCAATGTTGCAACTTGCTGAAAACTGTCCACAATGTTCATTTCATCTCAAATAGACAGCACAGAAAAATTGGACATCCAGAGTGCATCAACCATGATTTAGAGCTTGTTTATGGAAAAAAAGAAGTTAATTTCTTCATTTCAATGTTGCAACTTGCTGAAAACTGTCCACAATGTTCATTTCATCTCAAATAGACAGCACAGAAAAATTGGACATCCAGAGTGCATCAACCATGATTTAGAGCTTGTTTATGGAAAAAAAGAAGTTAATTTCTTCATTTCAATGTTGCAACTTGCTGAAAACTGTCCACAATGTTCATTTCATCTCAAATAGACAGCACAGAAAAATTGGACATCCAGAGTGCATCAAACATGATTTAGAGCTTGTTTATGGAAAAAAAGAAGTTAATTTCTTCATTTCAATGTTGCAACTTGCTGAAAACTGTCCACAATGTTCATTTCATCTCAAATAGACAGCACAGAAAAATTGGACATCCAGAGTGCATCAACCATGATTTAGAGCTTGTTTATGGAAAAAAAGAAGTTAATTTCTTCATTTCAATGTTGCAACTTGCTGAAAACTGTCCACAATGTTCATTTCATCTCAAATAGACAGCACAGAAAAATTGGACATCCAGAGTGCATCAACCATGATTTAGAGCTTGTTTATGGAAAAAAAGAAGTTAATTTCTTCATTTCAATGTTGCAACTTGCTGAAAACTGTCCACAATGTTCATTTCATCTCAAATAGACAGCACAGAAAAATTGGACATCCAGAGTGCATCAACCATGATTTAGAGCTTGTTTATGGAAAAAAAGAAGTTAATTTCTTCATTTCAATGTTGCAACTTGCTGAAAACTGTCCACAATGTTCATTTCATCTCAAATAGACAGCACAGAAAAATTGGACATCCAGAGTGCATCAAACATGATTTAGAGCTTGTTTATGGAAAAAAAGAAGTTAATTTCTTCATTTCAATGTTGCAACTTGCTGAAAACTGTCCACAATGTTCATTTCATCTCAAATAGACAGCACAGAAAAATTGGACATCCAGAGTGCATCAACCATGATTTAGAGCTTGTTTATGGAAAAAAAGAAGTTAATTTCTTCATTTCAATGTTGCAACTTGCTGAAAACTGTCCACAATGTTCATTTCATCTCAAATAGACAGCACAGAAAAATTGGACATCCAGAGTGCATCAACCATGATTTAGAGCTTGTTTATGGAAAAAAAGAAGTTAATTTCTTCATTTCAATGTTGCAACTTGCTGAAAACTGTCCACAATGTTCATTTCATCTCAAATAGACAGCACAGAAAAATTGGACATCCAGAGTGCATCAACCATGATTTAGAGCTTGTTTATGGAAAAAAAGAAGTTAATTTCTTCATTTCAATGTTGCAACTTGCTGAAAACTGTCCACAATGTTCATTTCATCTCAAATAGACAGCACAGAAAAATTGGACATCCAGAGTGCATCAACCATGATTTAGAGCTTGTTTATGGAAAAAAAGAAGTTAATTTCTTCATTTCAATGTTGCAACTTGCTGAAAACTGTCCACAATGTTCATTTCATCTCAAATAGACAGCACAGAAAAATTGGACATCCAGAGTGCATCAACCATGATTTAGAGCTTGTTTATGGAAAAAAAGAAGTTAATTTCTTCATTTCAATGTTGCAACTTGCTGAAAACTGTCCACAATGTTCATTTCATCTCAAATAGACAGCACAGAAAAATTGGACATCCAGAGTGCATCAACCATGATTTAGAGCTTGTTTATGGAAAAAAAGAAGTTAATTTCTTCATTTCAATGTTGCAACTTGCTGAAAACTGTCCACAATGTTCATTTCATCTCAAATAGACAGCACAGAAAAATTGGACATCCAGAGTGCATCAACCATGATTTAGAGCTTGTTTATGGAAAAAAAGAAGTTAATTTCTTCATTTCAATGTTGCAACTTGCTGAAAACTGTCCACAATGTTCATTTCATCTCAAATAGACAGCACAGAAAAATTGGACATCCAGAGTGCATCAAACATGATTTAGAGCTTGTTTATGGAAAAAAAGAAGTTAATTTCTTCATTTCAATGTTGCAACTTGCTGAAAACTGTCCACAATGTTCATTTCATCTCAAATAGACAGCACAGAAAAATTGGACATCCAGAGTGCATCAACCATGATTTAGAGCTTGTTTATGGAAAAAAAGAAGTTAATTTCTTCATTTCAATGTTGCAACTTGCTGAAAACTGTCCACAATGTTCATTTCATCTCAAATAGACAGCACAGAAAAATTGGACATCCAGAGTGCATCAACCATGATTTAGAGCTTGTTTATGGAAAAAAAGAAGTTAATTTCTTCATTTCAATGTTGCAACTTGCTGAAAACTGTCCACAATGTTCATTTCATCTCAAATAGACAGCACAGAAAAATTGGACATCCAGAGTGCATCAACCATGATTTAGAGCTTGTTTATGGAAAAAAAGAAGTTAATTTCTTCATTTCAATGTTGCAACTTGCTGAAAACTGTCCACAATGTTCATTTCATCTCAAATAGACAGCACAGAAAAATTGGACATCCAGAGTGCATCAACCATGATTTAGAGCTTGTTTATGGAAAAAAAGAAGTTAATTTCTTCATTTCAATGTTGCAACTTGCTGAAAACTGTCCACAATGTTCATTTCATCTCAAATAGACAGCACAGAAAAATTGGACATCCAGAGTGCATCAACCATGATTTAGAGCTTGTTTATGGAAAAAAAGAAGTTAATTTCTTCATTTCAATGTTGCAACTTGCTGAAAACTGTCCACAATGTTCATTTCATCTCAAATAGACAGCACAGAAAAATTGGACATCCAGAGTGCATCAAACATGATTTAGAGCTTGTTTATGGAAAAAAAGAAGTTAATTTCTTCATTTCAATGTTGCAACTTGCTGAAAACTGTCCACAATGTTCATTTCATCTCAAATAGACAGCACAGAAAAATTGGACATCCAGAGTGCATCAACCATGATTTAGAGCTTGTTTATGGAAAAAAAGAAGTTAATTTCTTCATTTCAATGTTGCAACTTGCTGAAAACTGTCCACAATGTTCATTTCATCTCAAATAGACAGCACAGAAAAATTGGACATCCAGAGTGCATCAACCATGATTTAGAGCTTGTTTATGGAAAAAAAGAAGTTAATTTCTTCATTTCAATGTTGCAACTTGCTGAAAACTGTCCACAATGTTCATTTCATCTCAAATAGACAGCACAGAAAAATTGGACATCCAGAGTGCATCAACATGATTTAGAGCTTGTTTATGGAAAAAAAGAAGTTAATTTCTTCATTTCAATGTTGCAACTTGCTGAAAACTGTCCACAATGTTCATTTCATCTCAAATAGACAGCACAGAAAAATTGGACATCCAGAGTGCATCAACCATGATTTAGAGCTTGTTTATGGAAAAAAAGAAGTTAATTTCTTCATTTCAATGTTGCAACTTGCTGAAAACTGTCCACAATGTTCATTTCATCTCAAATAGACAGCACAGAAAAATTGGACATCCAGAGTGCATCAACCATGATTTAGAGCTTGTTTATGGAAAAAAAGAAGTTAATTTCTTCATTTCAATGTTGCAACTTGCTGAAAACTGTCCACAATGTTCATTTCATCTCAAATAGACAGCACAGAAAAATTGGACATCCAGAGTGCATCAACCATGATTTAGAGCTTGTTTATGGAAAAAAAGAAGTTAATTTCTTCATTTCAATGTTGCAACTTGCTGAAAACTGTCCACAATGTTCATTTCATCTCAAATAGACAGCACAGAAAAATTGGACATCCAGAGTGCATCAAACATGATTTAGAGCTTGTTTATGGAAAAAAAGAAGTTAATTTCTTCATTTCAATGTTGCAACTTGCTGAAAACTGTCCACAATGTTCATTTCATCTCAAATAGACAGCACAGAAAAATTGGACATCCAGAGTGCATCAACCATGATTTAGAGCTTGTTTATGGAAAAAAAGAAGTTAATTTCTTCATTTCAATGTTGCAACTTGCTGAAAACTGTCCACAATGTTCATTTCATCTCAAATAGACAGCACAGAAAAATTGGACATCCAGAGTGCATCAACCATGATTTAGAGCTTGTTTATGGAAAAAAAGAAGTTAATTTCTTCATTTCAATGTTGCAACTTGCTGAAAACTGTCCACAATGTTCATTTCATCTCAAATAGACAGCACAGAAAAATTGGACATCCAGAGTGCATCAAACATGATTTAGAGCTTGTTTATGGAAAAAAAGAAGTTAATTTCTTCATTTCAATGTTGCAACTTGCTGAAAACTGTCCACAATGTTCATTTCATCTCAAATAGACAGCACAGAAAAATTGGACATCCAGAGTGCATCAACCATGATTTAGAGCTTGTTTATGGAAAAAAAGAAGTTAATTTCTTCATTTCAATGTTGCAACTTGCTGAAAACTGTCCACAATGTTCATTTCATCTCAAATAGACAGCACAGAAAAATTGGACATCCAGAGTGCATCAACCATGATTTAGAGCTTGTTTATGGAAAAAAAGAAGTTAATTTCTTCATTTCAATGTTGCAACTTGCTGAAAACTGTCCACAATGTTCATTTCATCTCAAATAGACAGCACAGAAAAATTGGACATCCAGAGTGCATCAAACATGATTTAGAGCTTGTTTATGGAAAAAAAGAAGTTAATTTCTTCATTTCAATGTTGCAACTTGCTGAAAACTGTCCACAATGTTCATTTCATCTCAAATAGACAGCACAGAAAAATTGGACATCCAGAGTGCATCAACCATGATTTAGAGCTTGTTTATGGAAAAAAAGAAGTTAATTTCTTCATTTCAATGTTGCAACTTGCTGAAAACTGTCCACAATGTTCATTTCATCTCAAATAGACAGCACAGAAAAATTGGACATCCAGAGTGCATCAACCATGATTTAGAGCTTGTTTATGGAAAAAAAGAAGTTAATTTCTTCATTTCAATGTTGCAACTTGCTGAAAACTGTCCACAATGTTCATTTCATCTCAAATAGACAGCACAGAAAAATTGGACATCCAGAGTGCATCAACCATGATTTAGAGCTTGTTTATGGAAAAAAAGAAGTTAATTTCTTCATTTCAATGTTGCAACTTGCTGAAAACTGTCCACAATGTTCATTTCATCTCAAATAGACAGCACAGAAAAATTGGACATCCAGAGTGCATCAACCATGATTTAGAGCTTGTTTATGGAAAAAAAGAAGTTAATTTCTTCATTTCAATGTTGCAACTTGCTGAAAACTGTCCACAATGTTCATTTCATCTCAAATAGACAGCACAGAAAAATTGGACATCCAGAGTGCATCAACCATGATTTAGAGCTTGTTTATGGAAAAAAAGAAGTTAATTTCTTCATTTCAATGTTGCAACTTGCTGAAAACTGTCCACAATGTTCATTTCATCTCAAATAGACAGCACAGAAAAATTGGACATCCAGAGTGCATCAACCATGATTTAGAGCTTGTTTATGGAAAAAAAGAAGTTAATTTCTTCATTTCAATGTTGCAACTTGCTGAAAACTGTCCACAATGTTCATTTCATCTCAAATAGACAGCACAGAAAAATTGGACATCCAGAGTGCATCAACCATGATTTAGAGCTTGTTTATGGAAAAAAAGAAGTTAATTTCTTCATTTCAATGTTGCAACTTGCTGAAAACTGTCCACAATGTTCATTTCATCTCAAATAGACAGCACAGAAAAATTGGACATCCAGAGTGCATCAACCATGATTTAGAGCTTGTTTATGGAAAAAAAGAAGTTAATTTCTTCATTTCAATGTTGCAACTTGCTGAAAACTGTCCACAATGTTCATTTCATCTCAAATAGACAGCACAGAAAAATTGGACATCCAGAGTGCATCAACCATGATTTAGAGCTTGTTTATGGAAAAAAAGAAGTTAATTTCTTCATTTCAATGTTGCAACTTGCTGAAAACTGTCCACAATGTTCATTTCATCTCAAATAGACAGCACAGAAAAATTGGACATCCAGAGTGCATCAACCATGATTTAGAGCTTGTTTATGGAAAAAAAGAAGTTAATTTCTTCATTTCAATGTTGCAACTTGCTGAAAACTGTCCACAATGTTCATTTCATCTCAAATAGACAGCACAGAAAAATTGGACATCCAGAGTGCATCAACCATGATTTAGAGCTTGTTTATGGAAAAAAAGAAGTTAATTTCTTCATTTCAATGTTGCAACTTGCTGAAAACTGTCCACAATGTTCATTTCATCTCAAATAGACAGCACAGAAAAATTGGACATCCAGAGTGCATCAACCATGATTTAGAGCTTGTTTATGGAAAAAAAGAAGTTAATTTCTTCATTTCAATGTTGCAACTTGCTGAAAACTGTCCACAATGTTCATTTCATCTCAAATAGACAGCACAGAAAAATTGGACATCCAGAGTGCATCAACCATGATTTAGAGCTTGTTTATGGAAAAAAAGAAGTTAATTTCTTCATTTCAATGTTGCAACTTGCTGAAAACTGTCCACAATGTTCATTTCATCTCAAATAGACAGCACAGAAAAATTGGACATCCAGAGTGCATCAACCATGATTTAGAGCTTGTTTATGGAAAAAAAGAAGTTAATTTCTTCATTTCAATGTTGCAACTTGCTGAAAACTGTCCACAATGTTCATTTCATCTCAAATAGACAGCACAGAAAAATTGGACATCCAGAGTGCATCAAACATGATTTAGAGCTTGTTTATGGAAAAAAAGAAGTTAATTTCTTCATTTCAATGTTGCAACTTGCTGAAAACTGTCCACAATGTTCATTTCATCTCAAATAGACAGCACAGAAAAATTGGACATCCAGAGTGCATCAACCATGATTTAGAGCTTGTTTATGGAAAAAAAGAAGTTAATTTCTTCATTTCAATGTTGCAACTTGCTGAAAACTGTCCACAATGTTCATTTCATCTCAAATAGACAGCACAGAAAAATTGGACATCCAGAGTGCATCAAACATGATTTAGAGCTTGTTTATGGAAAAAAAGAAGTTAATTTCTTCATTTCAATGTTGCAACTTGCTGAAAACTGTCCACAATGTTCATTTCATCTCAAATAGACAGCACAGAAAAATTGGACATCCAGAGTGCATCAACCATGATTTAGAGCTTGTTTATGGAAAAAAAGAAGTTAATTTCTTCATTTCAATGTTGCAACTTGCTGAAAACTGTCCACAATGTTCATTTCATCTCAAATAGACAGCACAGAAAAATTGGACATCCAGAGTGCATCAACCATGATTTAGAGCTTGTTTATGGAAAAAAAGAAGTTAATTTCTTCATTTCAATGTTGCAACTTGCTGAAAACTGTCCACAATGTTCATTTCATCTCAAATAGACAGCACAGAAAAATTGGACATCCAGAGTGCATCAAACATGATTTAGAGCTTGTTTATGGAAAAAAAGAAGTTAATTTCTTCATTTCAATGTTGCAACTTGCTGAAAACTGTCCACAATGTTCATTTCATCTCAAATAGACAGCACAGAAAAATTGGACATCCAGAGTGCATCAAACATGATTTAGAGCTTGTTTATGGAAAAAAAGAAGTTAATTTCTTCATTTCAATGTTGCAACTTGCTGAAAACTGTCCACAATGTTCATTTCATCTCAAATAGACAGCACAGAAAAATTGGACATCCAGAGTGCATCAACATGATTTAGAGCTTGTTTATGGAAAAAAAGAAGTTAATTTCTTCATTTCAATGTTGCAACTTGCTGAAAACTGTCCACAATGTTCATTTCATCTCAAATAGACAGCACAGAAAAATTGGACATCCAGAGTGCATCAACCATGATTTAGAGCTTGTTTATGGAAAAAAAGAAGTTAATTTCTTCATTTCAATGTTGCAACTTGCTGAAAACTGTCCACAATGTTCATTTCATCTCAAATAGACAGCACAGAAAAATTGGACATCCAGAGTGCATCAAACATGATTTAGAGCTTGTTTATGGAAAAAAAGAAGTTAATTTCTTCATTTCAATGTTGCAACTTGCTGAAAACTGTCCACAATGTTCATTTCATCTCAAATAGACAGCACAGAAAAATTGGACATCCAGAGTGCATCAAACATGATTTAGAGCTTGTTTATGGAAAAAAAGAAGTTAATTTCTTCATTTCAATGTTGCAACTTGCTGAAAACTGTCCACAATGTTCATTTCATCTCAAATAGACAGCACAGAAAAATTGGACATCCAGAGTGCATCAACCATGATTTAGAGCTTGTTTATGGAAAAAAAGAAGTTAATTTCTTCATTTCAATGTTGCAACTTGCTGAAAACTGTCCACAATGTTCATTTCATCTCAAATAGACAGCACAGAAAAATTGGACATCCAGAGTGCATCAAACATGATTTAGAGCTTGTTTATGGAAAAAAAGAAGTTAATTTCTTCATTTCAATGTTGCAACTTGCTGAAAACTGTCCACAATGTTCATTTCATCTCAAATAGACAGCACAGAAAAATTGGACATCCAGAGTGCATCAACCATGATTTAGAGCTTGTTTATGGAAAAAAAGAAGTTAATTTCTTCATTTCAATGTTGCAACTTGCTGAAAACTGTCCACAATGTTCATTTCATCTCAAATAGACAGCACAGAAAAATTGGACATCCAGAGTGCATCAACCATGATTTAGAGCTTGTTTATGGAAAAAAAAGAAGTTAATTTCTTCATTTCATGTTGCAACTTGCTGAAAACTGTCCACAATGTTCATTTCATCTCAAATAGACAGCACAGAAAAATTGGACATCCAGAGTGCATCAACCATGATTTAGAGCTTGTTTATGGAAAAAAAGAAGTTAATTTCTTCATTTCAATGTTGCAACTTGCTGAAAACTGTCCACAATGTTCATTTCATCTCAAATAGACAGCACAGAAAAATTGGACATCCAGAGTGCATCAAACCATGATTTAGAGCTTGTTTATGGAAAAAAAGAAGTTAATTTCTTCATTTCAATGTTGCAACTTGCTGAAAACTGTCCACAATGTTCATTTCATCTCAAATAGACAGCACAGAAAAATTGGACATCCAGAGTGCATCAAACATGATTTAGAGCTTGTTTATGGAAAAAAAGAAGTTAATTTCTTCATTTCAATGTTGCAACTTGCTGAAAACTGTCCACAATGTTCATTTCATCTCAAATAGACAGCACAGAAAAATTGGACATCCAGAGTGCATCAAACATGATTTAGAGCTTGTTTATGGAAAAAAAGAAGTTAATTTCTTCATTTCAATGTTGCAACTTGCTGAAAACTGTCCACAATGTTCATTTCATCTCAAATAGACAGCACAGAAAAATTGGACATCCAGAGTGCATCAAACATGATTTAGAGCTTGTTTATGGAAAAAAAGAAGTTAATTTCTTCATTTCAATGTTGCAACTTGCTGAAAACTGTCCACAATGTTCATTTCATCTCAAATAGACAGCACAGCAAAAATTGGACATCCAGAGTGCATCAAACATGATTTAGAGCTTGTTTATGGAAAAAAGAAGTTAATTTCTTCATTTCAATGTTGCAACTTGCTGAAAACTGTCCACAATGTTCATTTCATCTCAAATAGACAGCACAGAAAAATTGGACATCCAGAGTGCATCAACATGATTTAGAGCTTGTTTATGGAAAAAAAGAAGTTAATTTCTTCATTTCAATGTTGCAACTTGCTGAAAACTGTCCACAATGTTCATTTCATCTCAAATAGACAGCACAGAAAAATTGGACATCCAGAGTGCATCAACATGATTTAGAGCTTGTTTATGGAAAAAAAGAAGTTAATTTCTTCATTTCAATGTTGCAACTTGCTGAAAACTGTCCACAATGTTCATTTCATCTCAAATAGACAGCACAGAAAAATTGGACATCCAGAGTGCATCAACCATGATTTAGAGCTTGTTTATGGAAAAAAAGAAGTTAATTTCTTCATTTCAATGTTGCAACTTGCTGAAAACTGTCCACAATGTTCATTTCATCTCAAATAGACAGCACAGAAAAATTGGACATCCAGAGTGCATCAACCATGATTTAGAGCTTGTTTATGGAAAAAAAGAAGTTAATTTCTTCATTTCAATGTTGCAACTTGCTGAAAACTGTCCACAATGTTCATTTCATCTCAAATAGACAGCACAGAAAAATTGGACATCCAGAGTGCATCAACATGATTTAGAGCTTGTTTATGGAAAAAAAGAAGTTAATTTCTTCATTTCAATGTTGCAACTTGCTGAAAACTGTCCACAATGTTCATTTCATCTCAAATAGACAGCACAGAAAATTGGACATCCAGAGTGCATCAACCATGATTTAGAGCTTGTTTATGGAAAAAAAGAAGTTAATTCTTCATTTCAATGTTGCAACTTGCTGAAAACTGTCCACAATGTTCATTTCATCTCAAATAGACAGCACAGAAAAATTGGACATCCAGAGTGCATCAAACATGATTTAGAGCTTGTTTATGGAAAAAAAAGAAGTTAATTTCTTCATTTCAATGTTGCAACTTGCTGAAAACTGTCCACAATGTTCATTTCATCTCAAATAGACAGCACAGAAAAATTGGACATCCAGAGTGCATCAACCATGATTTAGAGCTTGTTTATGGAAAAAAAGAAGTTAATTTCTTCATTTCAATGTTGCAACTTGCTGAAAACTGTCCACAATGTTCATTTCATCTCAAATAGACAGCACAGAAAAATTGGACATCCAGAGTGCATCAAACATGATTTAGAGCTTGTTTATGGAAAAAAAGAAGTTAATTTCTTCATTTCAATGTTGCAACTTGCTGAAAACTGTCCACAATGTTCATTTCATCTCAAATAGACAGCACAGAAAAATTGGACATCCAGAGTGCATCAAACATGATTTAGAGCTTGTTTATGGAAAAAAGAAGTTAATTTCTTCATTTCAATGTTGCAACTTGCTGAAAACTGTCCACAATGTTCATTTCATCTCAAATAAGACAGCACAGAAAAATTGGACATCCAGAGTGCATCAACCATGATTTAGAGCTTGTTTATGAAAAAAAAGAAGTTAATTTCTTCATTTCAATGTTGCAACTTGCTGAAAACTGTCCACAATGTTCATTTCATCTCAAATAGACAGCACAGAAAAATTGGACATCCAGAGTGCATCAACCATGATTTAGAGCTTGTTTATGGAAAAAAAAGAAGTTAATTTCTTCATTTCAATGTTGCAACTTGCTGAAAACTGTCCACAATGTTCATTTCATCTCAAATAGACAGCACAGAAAAAATGGACATCCAGAGTGCATCAACCATGATTTAGAGCTTGTTTATGGAAAAAAAGAAGTTAATTTCTTCATTTCAATGTTGCAACTTGCTGAAAACTGTCCACAATGTTCATTTCATCTCAAATAGACAGCACAGAAAAATTGGACATCCAGAGTGCATCAAACATGATTTAGAGCTTGTTTATGGAAAAAAAGAAGTTAATTTCTTCATTTCAATGTTGCAACTTGCTGAAAACTGTCCACAATGTTCATTTCATCTCAAATAGACAGCACAGAAAAATTGGACATCCAGAGTGCATCAAACCATGATTTAGAGCTTGTTTATGGAAAAAAAGAAGTTAATTTCTTCATTTCAATGTTGCAACTTGCTGAAAACTGTCCACAATGTTCATTTCATCTCAAATAGACAGCACAGAAAAATTGGACATCCAGAGTGCATCAACCATGATTTAGAGCTTGTTTATGGAAAAAAAGAAGTTAATTTCTTCATTTCAATGTTGCAACTTGCTGAAAACTGTCCACAATGTTCATTTCATCTCAAATAGACAGCACAGAAAAATTGGACATCCAGAGTGCATCAACCATGATTTAGAGCTTGTTTATGGAAAAAAAGAAGTTAATTTCTTCATTTCATGTTGCAACTTGCTGAAAACTGTCCACAATGTTCATTTCATCTCAAATAGACAGCACAGAAAAAATTGGACATCCAGAGTGCATCAAACATGATTTAGAGCTTGTTTATGGAAAAAAGAAGTTAATTTCTTCATTTCAATGTTGCAACTTGCTGAAAACTGTCCACAATGTTCATTTCATCTCAAATAGACAGCACAGAAAAATTGGACATCCAGAGTGCATCAAACATGATTTAGAGCTTGTATGGAAAAAAAGAAGTTAATTTCTTCATTTCAATGTTGCAACTTGCTGAAAACTGTCCACAATGTTCATTTCATCTCAAATAGACAGCACAGAAAAATTGGACATCCAGAGTGCATCAACCATGATTTAGAGCTTGTTTATGAAAAAAAAGAAGTTAATTCTTCATTCAATGTTGCAACTTGCTGAAAACTGTCCACAATGTTCATTTCATCTCAAATAGACAGCACAGAAAAATTGGACATCCAGAGTGCATCAAACATGATTTAGAGCTTGTTTATGGAAAAAAAGAAGTTAATTTCTTCGTTCATGTTGCAACTTGCTGAAAACTGTCCACAATGTTCATTTCATCTCAAATAGACAGCACAGAAAAAATGGACATCCAGAGTGCATCAAACATGATTTAGAGCTTGTTTATGGAAAAAAAGAAGTTAATTTCTTCATTTCAATGTTGCAACTTGCTGAAAACTGTCCACAATGTTCATTTCATCTCAAATAGACAGCACAGAAAAATTGGACATCCAGAGTGCATCAACCATGATTTAGAGCTTGTTTATGGAAAAAAAGAAGTTAATTTCTTCATTTCAATGTTGCAACTTGCTGAAAACTGTCCACAATGTTCATTTCATCTCAAATAGACAGCACAGAAAAATTGGACATCCAGAGTGCATCAACCATGATTTAGAGCTTGTTTATGGAAAAAAAGAAGTTAATTTCTTCATTTCAATGTTGCAACTTGCTGAAAACTGTCCACAATGTTCATTTCATCTCAAATAGACAGCACAGAAAAATTGGACATCCAGAGTGCATCAACCATGATTTAGAGCTTGTTTATAAAAAAGAAGTAATTTCTTCATTTCAATGTTGCAACTTGCTGAAAACTGTCCACAATGTTCATTTCATCTCAAATAGACAGCACAGAAAAATTGGACATCCAGAGTGCATCAAACATGATTTAGAGCTTGTTTATGGAAAAAAAGAAGTTAATTTCTTCATTTCAATGTTGCAACTTGCTGAAAACTGTCCACAATGTTCATTTCATCTCAAATAGACAGCACAGAAAAATTGGACATCCAGAGTGCATCAACATGATTTAGAGCTTGTTTATGGAAAAAAGAAGTTAATTCTTCATTTCAATGTTGCAACTTGCTGAAAACTGTCCACAATGTTCATTTCATCTCAAATAGACAGCACAGCAAAATGGACATCCAGAGTGCATCAAACATGATTTAGAGCTTGTTTATGGAAAAAAAGAAGTTAATTTCTTCATTTCAATGTTGCAACTTGCTGAAAACTGTCCACAATGTTCATTTCATCTCAAATAGACAGCACAGAAAACGTGGACATCCAGAGTGCATCAACCATGATTTAGAGCTTGTTATGGAAAAAAAGAAGTTAATTTCTTCATTTCAATGTTGCAACTTGCTGAAAACTGTCCACAATGTTCATTTCATCTCAAATAGACAGCACAGCAAAACGTGGACATCCAGAGTGCATCAACCATGATTTAGAGCTTGTTTATGGAAAAAAAAAGAAGTTAATTTCTTCATTTCAATGTTGCAACTTGCTGAAAACTGTCCACAATGTCATTTCATCTCAAATAGACAGCACAGAAAAATTGGACATCCAGAGTGCATCAACCATGATTTAGAGCTTGTTTATGGAAAAAAAGAAGTTAATTTCTTCATTTCATGTTGCAACTTGCTGAAAACTGTCCACAATGTTCATTTCATCTCAAATAGACAGCACAGAAAAATTGGACATCCAGAGTGCATCAACCATGATTTAGAGCTTGTTTATGGAAAAAAAGAAGTTAATTTCTTCATTTCAATGTTGCAACTTGCTGAAAACTGTCCACAATGTTCATTTCATCTCAAATAGACAGCACAGAAAAATTGGACATCCAGAGTGCATCAACCATGATTTAGAGCTTGTTTATGGAAAAAAAGAAGTTAATTTCTTCGTTTCAATGTTGCAACTTGCTGAAAACTGTCCACAATGTTCATTTCATCTCAAATAGACAGCACAGAAAAATTGGACATCCAGAGTGCATCAACCATGATTTAGAGCTTGTTTATGGAAAAAAAGAAGTTAATTTCTTCATTTCAATGTTGCAACTTGCTGAAAACTGTCCACAATGTTCATTTCATCTCAAATAGACAGCACAAAAAATTGGACATCCAGAGTGCATCAACATGATTTAGAGCTTGTTTATGGAAAAAAAGAAGTTAATTTCTCATTTCAATGTTGCAACTTGCTGAAAACTGTCCACAATGTTCATTTCATCTCAAATAGACAGCACAGCAAAACTTGGACATCCAGAGTGCATCAAACATGATTTAGAGCTTGTTTATGGAAAAAAAGAAGTTAATTTCTTCATTTCAATGTTGCAACTTGCTGAAAACTGTCCACAATGTTCATTTCATCTCAAATAGACAGCACAGAAAAATTGGACATCCAGAGTGCATCAACCATGATTTAGAGCTTGTTTATGGAAAAAAAGAAGTTAATTTCTTCATTTCAATGTTGCAACTTGCTGAAAACTGTCCACAATGTTCATTTCATCTCAAATAGACAGCACAGAAAAATTGGACATCCAGAGTGCATCAACCATGATTTAGAGCTTGTTTATGGAAAAAAAGAAGTTAATTTCTTCATTTCAATGTTGCAACTTGCTGAAAACTGTCCACAATGTTCATTTCATCTCAAATAGACAGCACAGAAAAATGGACATCCAGAGTGCATCAACCATGATTTAGAGCTTGTTTATGGAAAAAAGAAGTTAATTTCTTCATTTCAATGTTGCAACTTGCTGAAAACTGTCCACAATGTTCATTTCATCTCAAATAGACAGCACAGAAAAATTGGACATCCAGAGTGCATCAAACATGATTTAGAGCTTGTTTATGGAAAAAAAGAAGTTAATTTCTTCATTTCAATGTTGCAACTTGCTGAAAACTGTCCACAATGTTCATTTCATCTCAAATAGACAGCACAGAAAAATTGGACATCCAGAGTGCATCAAACATGATTTAGAGCTTGTTTATGGAAAAAAGAAGTTAATTTCTTCATTTCAATGTTGCAACTTGCTGAAAACTGTCCACAATGTTCATTTCATCTCAAATAGACAGCACAGAAAAATTGGACATCCAGAGTGCATCAACCATGATTTAGAGCTTGTTTTAAAAAAAGAAGTTAATTTTTCATTTCAATGTTGCAACTTGCTGAAAACTGTCCACAATGTTCATTTCATCTCAAATAGACAGCACAGAAAATTGGACATCCAGAGTGCATCAACCATGATTTAGAGCTTGTTTATGGAAAAAAAGAAGTTAATTTCTTCATTTCAATGTTGCAACTTGCTGAAAACTGTCCACAATGTTCATTTCATCTCAAATAGACAGCACAGAAAAATTGGACATCCAGAGTGCATCAACCATGATTTAGAGCTTGTTTATGGAAAAAAGAAGTTAATTCTTCATTTCAATGTTGCAACTTGCTGAAAACTGTCCACAATGTTCATTTCATCTCAAATAGACAGCACAGAAAAATTGGACATCCAGAGTGCATCAACCATGATTTAGAGCTTGTTTATGGAAAAAAAGAAGTTAATTTCTTCATTCAATGTTGCAACTTGCTGAAAACTGTCCACAATGTTCATTTCATCTCAAATAAGACAGCACAGAAAAATTGGACATCCAGAGTGCATCAACCATGATTTAGAGCTTGTTTATGGAAAAAAGAAGTTAATTTCTTCATTTCAATGTTGCAACTTGCTGAAAACTGTCCACAATGTTCATTTCATCTCAAATAGACAGCACAGCAAAAACTTGGACATCCAGAGTGCATCAACCATGATTTAGAGCTTGTTTATGGAAAAAAAGAAGTTAATTTCTTCAGTTTCAATGTTGCAACTTGCTGAAAACTGTCCACAATGTTCATTTCATCTCAAATAGACAGCACATAAAAATTGGACATCCAGAGTGCATCACACATGATTTAGAGCTTGTTTTATGGAAAAAAAGAAGTTATATTTCTTCATTTCAATGTTGCAACTTGCTGAAAACTGTCCACAATGTTTCATTTCATCTCAAATAGACAGCACAGAAAAATTGGACATCCAGAGTGCTATCAACCATGATTTAGAGCTTGTTTATGGAAAAAAAGAAGTTAATTTCTTCATTTCAATGTTGCAACTTGCTGAAAACTGTCCACAATGTTCATTTCATCTCAAATAGACAGCACAGCAAAACTTGGACATCCAGAGTGCATCAAACATGATTTAGAGCTTGTTTATGGAAAAAAAGAAGTTAATTTCTTCATTTCAATGTTGCAACTTGCTGAAAACTGTCCACAATGTTCATTTCATCTCAAATAGACAGCACAGAAAAAATTGGACATCCAGAGTGCATCAACCATGATTTAGAGCTTGTTTATGGTAAAAAAGAAGTTAATTTCTTCATTTCAATGTTGCAACTTGCTGAAAACTGTCCACAATGTTCATTTCATCTCAAATAGACAGCACAGAAAAATTGGACATCCAGAGTGCATCAACCATGATTTAGAGCTTGTTTATGGAAAAAAAGAAGTTAATTTCTTCATTTCAATGTTGCAACTTGCTGAAAACTGTCCACAATGTTCATTTCATCTCAATAAGACAAGCACAGAAAATTGGACATCCAGAGTGCATCAACCATGATTAGAGCTTGTTTATGGAAAACAAAGAAGTTAATTCTTCATTTCAATGTTGCACTTGCTGAAAACTGTCCACAATGTTCATTTCATCTCAAATAGACAGCACAGAAAAACGTTGGACATCCAGAGTGCATCAACCATGATTTAGAGCTTGTTTATGGAAAAAAAGAAGTTAATTTCTTCAGTTCAATGTTGCAACTTGCTGAAAACTGTCCACAATGTTCATTTCATCTCAAATAAGACAGCACAGAAAAATTGGACATCCAGAGTGCATCAACCATGATTTAGAGCTTGTTTATGGAAAAAAGAAGTTAATTTCTTCATTTCAATGTTGCAACTTGCTGAAAACTGTCCACAATGTTTCATTTCATCTCAAATAGACAGCACAGAAAAATGGACATCCAGAGTGCATCAACCACATGATTTAGAGCTTGTTTATGGAAAAAAATAAGTTTAATTTCTTCATTTCAATGTTGCAACTTGCTGAAAACTGTCCACAATGTTCATTTCATCTCAAATAGACAGCACAGAAAAACTGGACATCCAGAGTGCATCAACCATGATTTAGAGCTTGTTTATGGAAAAAAGAAGTTAATTTCTTCATTTCAATGTTGCAACTTGCTGAAAACTGTCCACAATGTTCATTTCATCTCAAATAGACAGCACAGCAAAACTTGGACATCCAGAGTGCATCAAACATGATTTAGAGCTTGTTTATGGAAAAAAAGAAGTTAATTTCTTCATTCAATGTTGCAACTTGCTGAAAACTGTCCACAATGTTCATTTCATCTCAAATAGACAGCACAGAAAATTGGACATCCAGAGTGCATCAACCATGATTTAGAGCTTGTTTTATGGAAAAAAGAAGTTAATTTCTTCATTTCAATGTTGCAACTTGCTGAAAACTGTCCACAATGTTCATTTCATCTCAAATAGACAGCACAGAAAAATTGGACATCCAGAGTGCATCAACCATGATTTAGAGCTTGTTTATGGAAAAAAGAAGTTAATTCTTCATTTCAATGTTGCAACTTGCTGAAACTGTCACAATGTTCATTTCATCTCAAATAGACAGCACAGCAAAAGTGGACATCCAGAGTTGCATCAAACATGATTTAGAGCTTGTTTATTGGAAAAAAAGAAGTTATTTCTTCATTTCAAGTTGCAACTGCTGAAAACTGTCCACAATGTTCATTTCATCTCAAAATAGACAGCACAGCAAACGTTGGACATCCAGAGTGCATCAACCATGATTTAGAGCTTGTTTATTGGAAAAAAAGAAGTTAATTTCTTCATTTCAATGTTGCAACTTGCTGAAACTGTCCACAATGTTCATTCATCTCAATAGACAGCACAGCAAAACTTGGACATCCAGAGTGCATCAACCATGATTTAGAGCTTGTTTATGGAAAAAAAAGAAGTTAATTTCTTCATTTTCAATGTTGCAACTTGCTGAAAACTGTCCACAATGTTCATTTCATCTCAAATAGACAGCACATAAAATTGGACATCCAGAGTGCATCAACCATGATTTAGAGCTTGTTTATGAAAAAAAGAAGTTAATTTCTTCATTTCAATGTTGCAACTTGCTGAAAACTGTCCACAATGTTCATTTCATCTCAAATAGACAGCACAGAAAAATTGGACATCCCAGAGTGCATCAAACATGATTTAGAGCTTGTTTATGGAAAAAAGAAGTTAATTTCTTCATTTCAATGTTGCAACTTGCTGAAAACTGTCCACAATGTTCATTTCATCTCAAATAGAACAGCACAGAAAAATTGGACCTCCAGAGTGCATCAACCATGATTTAGAGCTTGTTTATGGAAAAAAATAAGTTAATTTCTTCATTTCAATGTTGCAACTTGCTGAAAACTGTCCACAATGTTCATTTCATCTCAATAGACAGCACAGCAAAACGTGGACATCCAGAGTGCATCAACATGATTTAGAGCTTGTTTATGGAAAAAAAGAAGTTAATTTCTTCATTTCAATGTTGCAACTTGCTGAAAACTGTCCACAATGTTCATTTCATCTCAAATAGACAGCACAGCAAAACTTGGACATCCAGAGTGCATCAACCATGATTTAGAGCTTGTTTATGGAAAAAAGAAGTTAATTTCTTCATTTCAATGTTGCAACTTGCTGAAAACTGTCCACAATGTTCATTTCATCTCAAATAGACAGCACAGAAAACTTGGACATCCAGAGTGCATCAACCATGATTTAGAGCTTGTTTATGGAAAAAAAGAAGTTAATTTCTTCATTTCAATGTTGCAACTTGCTGAAAACTGTCCACAATGTTCATTTCATCTCAAATAGACAGCACAGAAAAATTGGACATCCAGAGTGCATCAACCATGATTTAGAGCTTGTTTATGGAAAAAAAGAAGTTAATTTCTTCATTTCAATGTTGCAACTTGCTGAAAACTGTCCACAATGTTCATTTCATCTCAAATAGACAGCACAGAAAAATTGGACATCCAGAGTGCATCAAACATGATTTAGAGCTTGTTTATGGAAAAAAAGAAGTTAATTTCTTCATTTCAATGTTGCAACTTGCTGAAAACTGTCCACAATGTTCATTTCATCTCAATAGACAGCACAGAAAAATTGGACATCCAGAGTGCATCAACCATGATTTAGAGCTTGTTTATGGAAAAAAGAAGTTAATTTCTTCATTTCAATGTTGCAACTTGCTGAAAACTGTCCACAATGTTCATTTCATCTCAAATAGACAGCACAGAAAAATTGGACATCCAGAGTGGCATCAACATGATTTAGAGCTTGTTTATGGAAAAAAAGAAGTTAATTTCTTCATTTCATGTTGCAACTTGCTGAAAACTGTCCACAATGTTCATTTCATCTCAAATAGACAGCACAGCAAAAATGGACATAGAGTGCTAAACATGATTTAGAGCTGTGTTTATGGAAAAAAAGAAGTAATTTCTTCATTTCAATGTTGCAACTTGCTGAAAACTGTCCACAATGTTCATTTTCATCTCAAATAGAAAGCACAGAAAATTGGACATCCAGAGTGCATCAACCATGATTTAGAGCTTGTTTATGGAAAAAAAAGAAGTTAATTTCTTCATTTCAATGTTGCAACTTGCTGAAAACTGTCCACAATGTTCATTCATCTCAAATAGACAGCACAGAAAAATTGGACATCCAGAGTGCATCAAACAGATTTAGAGCTTGTTTATGAAAAAAAAAAAGAAGTTAATTTCTTCATTTCAATGTTGCAACTTGCTGAAAACTGTCCACAATGTTCATTTCATCTCAAATAGACAGCACAGAAAAATTGGACATCCAGAGTGCATCAAACATGATTTAGAGCTTGTTTATGGAAAAAAAGAAGTTAATTTCTTCATTTCAATGTTGCAACTTGCTGAAAACTGTCCACAATGTTCATTTCATCTCAAATAGACAGCACAGCAAAAATTGGACATCCAGAGTGCATCAAACATGATTTAGAGCTTGTTTATGGAAAAAAGAAGTTAATTTCTTCATTTCATGTTGCAACTGCTGAAAACTGTCCACAATGTTCATTCATCTCAAATAGACAGCACAACAAAAATTGGACATCCAGAGTGCATCAAACATGATTAGAGCTTGTTTATGGAAAAAAAAAAGAAGTTAATTCTTCGTTTCATGTTGCAACTTGCTGAAAAACTGTCCACAATGTTCATTTCATCCAAATAGACAGCACAGAAAATTGGGACATCCAGGTGCATCAACCATGATTTAGAGCTTGTTTATGGAAAAAAAGAAGTTAATTTCTCATTTCAATGTTGCACTTGCTGAAAACTGTCCACAATGTTCATTTCATCTCAAATAGACAGCACAGCAAAACGTGGACATCAGAGTGCATCAAACATGATTTAGAGCTTGTTTATGGAAAAAAAGAAGTTAATTTCTTCATTTCAATCGTTGCAACTTGCTGAAAAATGTCCACAATGTTC